>NC_057798.1:351629027-351637196 GCF_018294505.1 Triticum aestivum
TTTGTGCAGGACTAGATTTGCTGCCCTCACATAGGAAAAAGGTTAAAAGAGAACAAATATGGGACCAACGCAGATATGCTACTTGGCTACATACACTGCATCACCCATTTATACGTGTGGACGCACATGGTGCTGGTATGTCCCATCTCCCATGTTCCACACAACTTATTTGCTGTTGTTAATCTAATAATACCGCTGCAAAATAGAAGCATGGCAACCGTTAAAAGTAAATTACATTTTTAACGAATGTTGTTTTAAGAGAATGTCTCTGTTAATATGAATCAATGCAACCATTTTAGAAATGCTACTATCCTACTTTGTTTTCCATGAAGATAAGTTAGATGTTTCTTTTTGTTGCCATTTGTTTCATCCTCCTTTATTGGCCAGTAATTGTTTCCTTTTTTGCCTCTGTTAAAACAGGGATATCTATTCAACTTGTTGCTATAGAAAACTTAAATGTCACACCGGTGACTTTGCTTGATTTTAGTGCAACTTCACCAAACGTGATTGGATTTCCTATTTGTGTTGGTAGATTCGTATGTGATCTTGTGTGTGTCATGACTGTTTGGTACTTGCCTTCATCCACATGATCGTGCAGTGTGTTTTGAGATGTTGTGCTACTTGTATTGGCACTGTTTTAAATAAATGTTGAATTGAAGCTATTGTATTGCTCTCTTTTCCCATTAAGTAGTGAACAAAAATGGTACCAACCCAGACATGATGCTTGTTGCTTTGTTACAACAAACTCTGCATCACCCCCTTTATAAGTAGATGGAAGCACATGGTATTGTTGCACCCACTCTCCCTAGAACTGTTTATTCTTTTTGTTAATCTAATGCCGCTGATAAAATTAAGCAATGCCACTCTCAGAATTAACTACTGAATCTTAGTTCAAAACTGCAACACTTGCTAGGGATTGCTGGAATTACCATTTTTGTGGCTGCATGTTTCATCCTCCTTTATTTGCCAGTAATTGATTCCTTTGTTGCCTCTGTTAAAACAGGGATATCTATTCAACTTGTTTCTATTGTAATATTTTGCTTCGCTACACAAAACACTTATGTTTTAAGAGTGTTTTGTGCAGTTCAACTTGAATGTCACACCAGCGAATTTGCTTAATTTTGGTGGAACTGCACAAAAGGAGATCGAGATTTGTTTCAAGTCTACCTCGCGAGTTGTTTCAAATCTTGGTCTCATCCACATGATGGTGCAGTGTGCTCTGAGATGTTGTGCTACTTCTATTGGTACTGTTTTGGATAAATGTTGAATTGAAGCTATTGAACTGTTGTCTTTTACCATTAGTGAGCAAAAGTTGTTCCAACCCAGACATGATGCTTGTTTCTTTGTTACAACAAAACTCTGCATCACCCCCTTTATAAGTAGATGTAAGCACATGGTGTTGTTGCGCCCACTCTCCCCTGAAACTGTTTATGCTTTTTGTTAATCTAATGCCGCTGGTAAAATTAAGCAATGCCACTCTCAGAATTAACTATTGAATCTTTGTTCAAAACTGCAACACTTGTTAGGGATTGGCGGGATTACCATTTTTGTGTCCGCATGCTTCATCCTCCTTTATTTGCCAGTAATTTATTCCTTTTTTGCCTATGTTAAAACAGGTATATCTATTCAACTTGTTGCTATTGCGACATTTTACTTCGCGACGCAAAACACTTATGTTTTAAGAGTGTTTTCTGCAGTTCAACTTGAATGTCACACAAGCAACTTTGCTTAATTTTGGTGGAACTGCACAAAAGGAGATTGGATTTTCATATATGTGCTGGGATTTCTTTCTAGTCCTCCTCGCGAGCTATTTCAAATCTTGGTCAACAAAGGTCAGTACCGACTTTCATCCACATGATCCTGCAGTTTTCTTTGAGATGTTGTGCTACTTGTATTGGTACTGTTTTGGATAAATGTTGAATTGAAGCTATTGAACTATTGTATTTTACCATTAGGTGAGCAAAAATTGTTCCAACCCAGACATGATGCTTGTTTCTTTGTTACAACAAAACTCTACATCACCCCCTTTATAAGTAGATGGAAGCACATGCTATTGTTGCACCCACTCTCCCCTGGAACTGTTTATGCTTTTTGTTAATCCAATGCCGCTGGTAAAATTAAGCAATGCCACTCTTAGAATTAATTAATTATGCAATCTTAGTTCAAAACTGCAACACTTGTCAGGGGTTGGCGGGATTACCATTTTTGTGGCTGGATGTTTCATCCTCCTTTATTGGCCAGCAATTGACTCCTTTTTGCCTCTGTTACAACGAATTTGTCACATTGTTTTTGGAATAGTACTATCCTGCTTTATAGTTCTTTCTACATGTTTAACCAAGGTATTGTTAAGATAATGTCTCTGTTATAATGAATCAGTCGCACCGTTTTAGGAATGGTACTTTTCTGCTTTGTCGTTCTTTATAAATGTTGAAACAAGGCATTGTTAAGACGATGTCTCAGTTAATATGAATGAATCACAGTGATGGAGAATTGCTACTCTCGTGCTTTGTTTTCTATTAACATAAGGTAGATGAGTAGATGTTTTTCTTCTGGGAGTACAAGTCATCAACCGTTATTTCTCAGTAATTGTTTCCCTTATACCTATTGTTGCTTACAGGGATATCAAAATTAAAGCTCGGCTTTATTACGACTTTGATTTTAGTTGATCTGCACAAAAGGAGCCAAGGTGTCTAAGGCAAACTGCTGCATTAGTGGGTCTAGTTGGTCTTACCACTTTGCAGAAAGAAGTAGTCATTGTTTGCACTACATTATAGAAGGAATGATCGAGAAGCTTTATAGAGTATTAGTAGACGTTGGTGACATGACTAGTTTGCAGAGAGCATAGGCAACTCTACAACACGTGGAGTGCACTGGGAAAAAAGTACCCAAACAAGTACAAGAAGCCATGACAGGACTCCAATCTAGCAATGTCATTCTAAGCAACAATGATGGGGCATCTGGGTATGGTAATCTGTTTACCGTACTTTCAGTTTGTTAGTCCACCGATTGGTGCGTTGACATTGGGGCCAATGTTCATGTCTGTGCTGATGTGTCTTTGTTTTCTTGCAGCATATAAATACGAAATCCGCATGGATGTTCAGCTTGATTTAGTGGAACTGCACAAAATGTTCATATCGTTTGTGTCCTCCATAATACTTCATCATGCACAATACATTGAATGGTTCCCTAATCATTCATTGTCACCTTGAGCCACCGGACTATCAGTTGACAAACTGATGACAAACCCTACATGTTCCACAATCATAGGCATTACATATTTTGAATGGGAAAAGCTTGTCAAAATTTAATCATTGATGTTAGCAAGAAGACATTAGTTTAATATATTGGAATTGTAAAACCTTATCAAATTTTGCTCATTGATGTTAGCCAGAAGACATGCATTTGATATTTTTGAGTGGGGCCCCTTTGTTATGAGCAACATTGATCGTTTTTTCCTATTCCTGTCTTTAGTTCAGAAATATTTGCTCTGCTGAGATGCATAGTCACATGAATGTCGACTTATGTAAGGTATTTTAAGAGTTTGTTCTGAATGTTGTATATGTAATGCCAGGCCTTGTGAGTTTCATTGCAAAGTTGAGCTTGGAATGTTGTGGCATGCGGCATCACGAGCTGTTCAACCATGCCTCATGAGAATAATGCTTCAAGTTGTTTTGCATGTTGAGCTAATGCCTATGATTTGCATGTTATGAAGATCATCCTCTTCTGTTGTTTCTATGCTGAAGGTCATTGTCTTATGTTTCATTCATATCCTATACGACAACTAGGATAGGTTAGAGGTGAAACCATATGATCTTCCGACCAACCCATCATCTTGGGACGTGATTGGATCGTCGTTTCCCAAACAAAACCGCTTGTAAAACTGGCGCTTTAAAATAAAACAGATGGTCTTGGGTGAAGCACTTCTACATCTTGAGCTTGCGTCGGTTTTCCTTGAAGAGGAAACGGTGATGCGGCAATAGTAGCGTAAGTATTTCCCTTAGTTTTTGAGAACTAAGGTATCAATCCAGTTGGAGGCTCCTCAAAAGTCCCACGCACCTACACAAACGAACAAAGAACTCGCAACCAACGCAATAAAGGGGTTGTCAATACCTTCACGGCCACTTGCCAAAGTGAGATCTGATAGAGGTAATATAATAAGATAAATATATTTTTTGTATTTTATAATATAGATGCAAAAAGTAAAGATGCAAATAAAAGTAGATTGAAGGCTTATATGATAAAATAAGACCCGGGGGCCATAGGTTTCACTAGTGGCTTCTCTCAAGATAGCATAAGTATTACGATGGGTGAACAAATTACTGTCGAGCAATTGATAGAAAAGCGAATAATTATGAGATTATCTAGGCATGATCATGTATATAGGCATCACGTTCGCAACAAGTAGACCGACTCATGCCTGCATCTACTACTATTACTCCACACATCGACCGGCTCCTGCCTGCATCTAGAGTATTAAGTTCATAAAGAACAGAGTAACACATTAAGAAAGATGACATGATGAAGAGGGATAAACTCAAGCAATATGATATAAACCCCATCTTTTTATCCTCGATGGCAACAATACAATGCGTGCCTTGGTGCCCCTGCTGTCACTGGGAAAGGACACCGCAAGATTGAACCCAAAGCTAAGCACTTCTCCCATGGCAAGAAAGATCAATCTAGTAGGCCAAACCAAACTGATAATTCAAAGAGACTTGCAAAGATAACTCAATCTTTATGAACTTGATCATAAACCCACAATTCAGAGGAGATTCAGATATTTCTCATAGATAAACTTGATCATAAACCCACAATTCATCGGATCTCGACAAACACACCGCAAAAAGAGTTTACATCGAATAGATCTCCACAAGAGAGGGGGAGAATATTGTATTGAGATCCAAAAAGAGAGAAGAAGCCATCTAGCTAATAACTATGGACCCGAAGGTCTGTGGTAAACTACTCACAACCCATTGGAGGGGCTATGGTGTTGATGTAGAAGTCCTCCATGATAGATTCCCCCTCCAGCGGAGCGCTGGCGAAGGCTCCAAGATGGGATCTCGCGGATACAGAAGGTTACGGTGGTGGAAATTGTGTTTCGTGGGCTCCCTGGATGTTTTCAGGGTACGTAGGTATATATAGGAGGAAGAAGTATGTCGGTGGCCGCCAGTGGGGCCCAGGAGATAGGGGCGCGCCTAGAGGGGGTGGGCGCGCCCTCCTATCTCCTAGCCACCTCTCAAGCTTCTTGACTTGCACTCCAAGTTCTCCGGATCACGTCCGTTCCAAAAATCACGGTCCCGAAGGTTTCATTCCGTTTGGACTCCGTGTGATATTCCTTTTCTTCGAAATACTGAAATAGGCAAAAAAAACAGCAATACGGGCTGGGCCTCCGGTTAGTAGGTTAGTCCCAAAAATGATATAAATGTAACGCCCCGGATACAACTTTCCATATTCGTAACTCCAACCCTTGCCTTTTCCGGAGATGTGATATGTTATTCCCTCCAAGGTTGGGTTTTTGTCTTTTGTTTTGCATTTTGTTCATGTCATGCATCTCAACTCATAGCATCATGCGCATTGCATCGGCATTGTTTTTCTTAAAACTTGCATCCGCTTGTAGTTGCCGCGCCCCCCTTGCTTTTGTTGACCATTTCGAGACCAACCTTGTTCTTCGTTTTTCCCTCTTGCCTAAACCGGAGTCTCTCTGTAAAGTGCACAGACCCCCTCGTGTGCGCGTCTGAAACTTGCCCGAACCCGACCCGCTCAGTCTTTACCATTGGTTCTGGATCATCCCCAAACATCTACAAACCATCTCCGTTTTCTTAATTGGACGCTCTAGCCTATTTATTCCGGGCCGTCCGATTACGATCAGAGGGACCAAATAGTCCCTAGCCAAATCCACCTGCTATATATACACGGGATCCAACCCTAGAAATTAGGCAGCTTGTCCCATCCTCCTCATTCCTCCTGCCACCGCCACCTGGTCGCTTCCCTCGGGATCCCCTCCCTCGATCCCGCTGCCTCCTTGCAAATTCTTCGATCCAGATCCACCGACCACCGATCCATCCATCTGGGACCGTGGGATGGAGATCCAACGGCCACCAGGTGGTCCGCAGCCGAGCCTCACCTCTAGGACCCCGCGTCGCCGAGGAGCCGCCTCGTCGCCGGACAAACCCGCTCGCTGCTTCTCCTTCCCTTCTTCTCTCGTTTCCCTCTGGGTTCCTCTCTCACATGTTGTCTCTCTTCTCCAGAAAACTCGCAGGAACTCCATGGCGTCCCCGAGCCCAACCATGGACAGCTGCTGCCGGAGCTCGTCTTACCCGCCCGTGCGTACCCGCCGCCGGCAAGAGTCCTAGGCCAGTGAGCCAAGCCTCTCCCTTTCCTTCTCCTTTTCCCGTGCTCCTTTTCTTCTCTTCCCCCACTAACCTCCCTTTTGCTCTCTGAACGGCATCCATGAACGGCCCCAGGAGCTCCCTCGCAGCCGCCTGGATATGGCGTCTCGCCGGAGAACGCCGTCCTCGCCCAGATCCAGCCGCCCCTATTTTCCGTCGTGCCTCCCCGCCTTGGATCCGGTCATCCCTGCTCCGCCCAGCTGCCGCCATCCTGCTTCTTCCTGGCGAGAGCCACGCCTCTGCCTCGTCCAGTTCGAGCGAACGAGATGACCAGAGCTGCCCCTAGTTGACCCGTTCCAGCGCGTGGACAAACGCAAGTCCCATCGCCCCCTTCCAGCCTCCCTCTCCACTGAACCGGTCCGAAGCCCATGGGTGAGCTCCCCACACAGCCCCTCCTCTCTATTCAGCCCAGCATGCACCAGTTTCAGCCCGTGGATGTTTTTTCCCCTGGACGAATATGCTAAATATCCCGTGCATGCATAATTACAGAAAAATGCCATCATATTAAAGTGTTAATAAGTAATTAACCATGCATCCAAATTAAACATGTCATATATGTAAAATGAATAGAATTGCATCTAGTTTCACAATATGCTGCTTCAATCCATGTTTAAAATGTTTAAACATGTTGTTTCAATTAATTTCCTCAAATGACATGCTAAAATCATTTATTTCATAACTAAATAACCGTAGCTCCAATTTTAATAAACTTTATATGTAAATGGGGTGGAAAATGCATAGATTAACTTGTTGCACTTTATTTTCTTGTTTAATAACATTAAAATATGGTTTAGCGCAGAACAGTACCAAACTCAAATTATGCACATGGGGATTTTCCGGAATTGTTGTTTGTTGTTCCGGCCTCATTTAAACTTGCCTAAATAGTTAGTTTAATTATGCTTCACCTCTTGCCATGGTTAACAACATTTAATATTGTTGGGTAGCTTAAACGAGATTAAACTAAATATGTCAATGTGGTGCTTCGTCAATATGCAACTCATTGCATATTGAGCTCCACTTAACTTGTAGTATTGTTTGTTGCACTTTGCCATGCCATGCCTCATTAATCCAGTCATGCACCATACTTGTTTGTGCATCATGACATGTTTATGCTTTTGTGTTTATCGTGTTGTTTGCTTCTTTCCGGTTGCGCTTCTCCTTGATAGTTCGGGTAACATTGCATTCTTGAGGAATTGTTCGACTATGTCTGTTTGTCTTCTTCATGGACTCGTTCTCCTTCCTTGCGGGATTTCAGGCAAGATGACCGTCACCCTGGATCTCACTACTATCATTGCTATGCTAGTTGCTTCGTTCTATCGCTTTGCCGCGCTACCTATCTCTTGTTGCTCAAGCCTCCCAAATTGCCATGTCAGCCTCTAACCTTTTCACCCTTCCTAGCAAACCGTTGTTTGGCTATGTTACCGCTTTTGCTCAGCCCCTCTTATAGCATTGCTAGTTGCAGGTGAAGTTGAAGATTGCCCCATGATGGACAGGATGATGTTGGGATATCACAATATCTCTTATTTAATTAATGCACCTATATACTTGGTAAAGGGTGGAAGACTCGGCCTTATGCCTGGTGTTTTGTTCCACTCTTGCCGCCCTAGTTTCCGTCATACCGGTGTTATGTTCCTTGATTTTGTGTTCCTTACGCGGTTGGGTGATTTATGGGACCCCCTTGATAGTTCGCTTTGAATAAAACTCCTCCAGCAAGGCCCAACCTTGGTTTTACATTTGCCTTACATAGCCTTTTTCCCTTGGGAGTCGCGCTCCCGAGGGT
>NC_057798.1:351637428-351663122 GCF_018294505.1 Triticum aestivum
GCACCGTGCGGGACCATCCCTTGGCAACTTGGGTTACGTCGGTACCTATACACTTAGCTTATCCAGTGTGTCCTGAGAACGAGATACGTGCGACTCCTATCGGGATTGTCGACACATCAGGCGGTCTTGCTGGTCCTTTTTTACCATTGTCGAAATGTCTTGTAAACCGGGATTCCGAGACTGATCGGGTCCTCCTGGGAGAAGGAATATCCTTCGTTGACCGTGAGAGTTTGTGATGGGCTGCATGGTATAAACTTTCGAGAGTCGTGCCTGCGGTTATGTGGCAGATGGGAATTTGTTAACGTCCAGTTGTAGAGAACTTGACACCTGATTTGAATTAAAACACATCAACCGCGTGTGTAGCCGTGATGGTCTCTTCTCGGCGGAGTCCGAGAACTGAACACGGTTTTGGGTTATGTTTGACGTAAGTAGGAGTTCATGATCACCTCTTGATCATTGCTAGCTTCACGACTGTTCCGTTTGCTCTCTTCTCGCTCTTATTTGCGTATGTTAGACACCATATCATGCTTAGTCGCTGCTGCAACTTCACCACTTTACCCCTTCCTTTCCCATTAAGCTTTGCTAGTCTTGATACCCATGGTAATGGGATTGCTGAATCCTCGTGGCTCACAGATTACTACAACAATAGTTGCAGGTACATGTTATGCGATGATCATGACGTGAGATTGATGTTTGCTTGTTTTGGAGTTCTTCTTCTGCTTCTTCTTCGATCAGGGGATAGGTTCCAGGTCGGCAGCCTGGGCTAGCAGGGTGGATGTCGTTTGAGTTTCTGTTTGTGTTTCATCCATAGTCGGATGGTGCTCTTATGTAAGATGATGTTTTATTCGTGTGGCATTGTATGCCTTTTGTATGTAACCCCATCTATTATGTAATGTTGATGTAATGATATCCACCTTGCAAAAGCATATCAATATGCGGTTCTATCCTTGGTGGGACCTTCGAGTCTCTTTAGGATAGTATCGCATATTGGGCGTGACAATAAATGTGTAAAATAAAGCCCATAAACATCCGAAAGGGGTAATATAATAACATGGAACAATCAAAAATTATAGATACGTTGGAGACGTATCAAGCATCCCCAAGCTAAATTCCTGCTCGTCCTCGAGTAGGTAAATGATAAAAACAGAATTTTTGATGTGGAATGCTACCTAGCATAATTATCAATGTAATTTTCTTTATTGTGGCATGAATGTTCAGATCCAAATGATTCAAGATAAAAGCTTATAAAACATAAAATTAATAATGCTTTGAAGCATACTAACAAATAATCATGTCCTATCAAAATAGCATAGCCAAAGAAAGCTTATCCCTACAAAATCATATAGTTAGGCCATGCTTCATTTTCATTACACAAAATACTCCCATCATGCACAACCCCGGTTTCAGCCAAGCAATTGGTTCATACTTTTTAACGCGCTTCAACTTTTTCAACTCTTACGCAATACATGAGCGCAAGCCATGGACATAGCACTATGGTGGTAAATGGTGGTGGTTGTGAGGACAAAAAGAGGGAGAAGATAGTCTCACAGCAACTAGGCATATCAATGGGCTATGGAGATGCCCATTAATAGATATCAATGTGAGTGAGTAGGGATTGTCATGCAATGGATGCACTAGAGCTATAAATATATGAAAGCTCAACAAAAGAAACTAAGTGGGTGTGCATCCAACTTGCTTGCTCACGAAGACCTAGAGCATTTTGAGGAAGCCCATCATTGGAATATACAAGCCAAGTTCTATAATGAAAAACTCCCACTTAGTATATGAAAGTGACAACATAGGAGACTCTCTATCATGAAGATCAAGGTGCTACTTTGAAGCACAAGTGTGGAAAAAGAGATAGTAGCATTGTCCCTTCTCTCTTTTTCTCTCATTTGATTTATTTTTTTCTTTTCTTCCTTTTTTTCTTTTCTTTGGCCTTTCTTTTTTTTCTTTTTGGCCTTTCTATTTCTTTTTCTTTTTTTTCTTTTTAAACTCCGAAGTCTCATCCCTACTTGCGGGGGAATCATAGTCTTCATCATCCTTTCCTCACTGAGACAATGCTCTAATAATGAAGATCATCACACTTTTATTGATTTACAACTCAAGAATTACAACTCAAAGCTAGAACAAGATATGACTCTATATGAATGCCTCTGGCGGTGTACCGGGATATGCAATGAATCAAGAGTGACATGTATGAAAATTATGAAGGTGGCCTTGCCACAAATACGATGTCAACTACATGATCATGCAAAGAGCAATATGACAATGATGGAACGTGTCATAATAAACGGAACGGTGGAAAGTTGCATGGCAATATATCTCGGAATGGCCATGGAAATGCCATAATAGGTAGGTATGGTGGCTGTTTTTAGGAAGGTAAATAATGGGTGCATGATACCGGCGAAAGTTGCACGGTATAATAGAGGCTAGCAAAGTGGAAGGACGAGTGTGCGTATATCCATGGACTCACATTAGTCATAAAGAACTCATATACCTATTGCAAAAGTCTACTTGCCCTCGAAGCAAAGTACTACTACGCATGCTCCTAGGGGAAGGGTTGGTAGGAGTTAACCATTGTGCGATCCCGACCTCCATTCATAAGGAAGACAATCAAAACATCACCTCATGCAACAAATTTGTCACACAACTTTTACCATACATGCATGCTACGGGACTTGCCAACTTCAACCCAAGTATTTCTCAATTTCATAATTACCCACTAGCATGACCCTAACATTACTACCTTTATATCTCAAAACAATTATCAAGCATCAATTGATCATAGCATCCAATTCACTTCCTATGATAGTTTTTATTATACCCAACTTGGATGCTCATCATTCTAGGACCAAATTTGTAACCATAGCAAATACCATGCTGTTCTAAAAGACTCCCAAAATAATATAAGTGAAGCATGAGAGACTAGCAATTTCTCCAAAATTAAGCCACCGCCGTGCTCTAAAAGATATAAGTGAAGCACTAGAGCAAAAACTATTAAGCTCAAAAGATATAAGTGAAGCACATAGAATATTCTAGCAAATTCTAATCAAGTGGGCTTCTCCCAAAAGGTGTGTACAGCAAGGATGATTGTGGTACACTAGAAATCAAAGACTAGTATAATACACGACGCTCCAAGCAAAACACATATCATGTGGAGAATAAAAATATAGCTCCAAGTAAAGTTACCAATGAACGAAGATGAAAGAGGGGATGCCTTCCCGGGGCATCCCCAAGATTAGGCTTTTGGATATTCTTGAATATCTTGGGGTGCCATGGGCATCCCCAAGATTAGGCTCTTTCCACTCCTTATTCCATAGTCCATCAAAGATTTACCCAAAACTTGAAAACTTCACAACACAAAACTCAACAGGAAATCTTATAAGCTCCGTTAGTGAAAGAAAACAAAACCACCACATAAGGTACTGTAATGAACTCATTCTTTGTTTATTTTTGTGTTAAACCTACTGTATTACAACTTCTCTATGGTTTATAAACTATTTTACTAGCCATAGATGCATCAAAATAAGCAAACAACACACAAAAAACAGAATCTGTCAAAAACAGAACAGTCTGTAGCAATCTGTAACTAACGCAAACTTCTGGAACTCTAAACGTCCTACCAAAATAGGAAGTCCTGGAAAATTTGTCTATTGATCATAAGCAAAAAGAATCAACACAAGAACACGTTTCTGTGATTTAACAAAACTAATGTCGTGCGCACAAAGTTTCTGTTTTTCAGCAGAATCAAATTAACTATCATCATAGGTTATCCTATAGGTTCTACTTGGCACAAACACTAATTAAAAGATAAAAACACATCTAAACAGGAGGTAGATGCAAAATTTATTACTAAACAGAAACAAAGACAAAAACACAAGTAAAATTGGGTTGCCTCCCAACTAGCACTATCGTTTAACGCCCCTAGCTAGGCATTGATAATTTTAATGATGCTCATAAGAAAGAGAAGAATTGAAGCGCAAAGAGAGCATCATGAAACACGTGACAAACACAGCTAAGTATAGCATACTTCCTATGCATAGGCATATTATAAGCAAAGGTGAAGTGGGGGAGAGGAAAACGAGAGGCAAATGGCAAATAATGTAAAAGCGAGGGAGATGAGTTTGTGATGGGTACTTGGTATGTATTGACTTGAGAGAAGACCTCCCCAGCAACGGTGCCAGAAATCCTTCTTGCTACGTCTTAAGCTTGCATTGGTTTTCCTTGAAGAGAAAAGGGTGATGCAGCAATAGTAGTGTAAGTATTTCCCTCGGTTTTTGAGAAATAAGGTATCAATCCAGTAGGAGGCTCCTCAAAAGTCCCACGCACCTACACAAACAAAAAAAAGAACTCGCAACCAACGCAATAAAGGGGTTGTCAATCCCTTCATGGCCACTTGCCAAAGTGAGATCTGGTAGAGGTAATATGATAAGATAAATATATTTTTGGTATTTTATAATATAGATGCAAAAAGTAAAGATGCAAATAAAAGTAGATTGAAGGCTTATATGATAAAATATAGACCGAGGGCCATAGGTTTCACTAGTGGCTTCTCTCAAGATAGCATAAGCATTACGGTGGGTGAACAAATCACTGTCGAGCAATTGATAGAAAAGCGAATAATTATGAGATTATCTAGGCATGATCATGTATATAGGCATCACGTCCGCACCAAGTAGACCGACTCCTGCCTGCATCTACTACTATTACTCCACACATCGACCGACTCCTGCCTGCATCTAGAGTATTAAGTTCATAAAGAACAGAGTAACGCATTAAGAAAGATGACATGATGTAGAGGGATAAACTCAAGCAATATGATATAAACCCCATCTTTTTATCCTTGATGGCAACAATACAATACGTGCCTTGCTGCCCCTGCTGTCACTGGGAAAGGACACCGCAAGATTGAACCCAAAGCTAAGCACTTCTCCTATGGCAAGACTGATCAATCTAGTAGGCCAAACCAAACAGATAATTCGAAGAGACTTGCAAAGATAACTTAATCATACATAAAATAATTCAGAGGAGATTCAAATATTTCTCATAGATAAACTTGATCATAAACCCACAATTCATCGGATCTCGACAAACACACCGCAAAAAGAGTTTACATCGAATAGATCTCCACAAGAGAGGGGGAGAACATTGCATTGAGATTCAAAAAGAGAGAAGAAGCCATCGAGCTAATAACTATGGACCCGAAGGTCTGTGGTAAACTACTCACAACTCATCGGAGGGGCTATGGTGTTGATGTAGAATCCCTCCATGCGCCGACGAAGGCTCCAAGATGGGATCTCGCGGATACAGAAAGTTACGGTGGTGGAAATTGTGTTTCGTTGGCTCCCTGGATGTTTTCGGGGTACGTAGGTATATATAGGAGGAAGAAGTACGTCGGTGGCCGCCTGTGGGGCCCAGAAGAGAGGGCGCGCGCCCAGAGGGGGTGGGCGCGCCCTCCTGTCTCCTGGCCGCCTCGCATGCTTCTTGACTTGCACCCCAAGATCTCCGGATTACGTTCGTTCCAAAAATCACGGTCCCGAAGGTTTCATTCCGTTTGGACTCTGTTTGATATTCCTTTTCTTCAAAATACTGAAATAGGCAAAAAACAACAATACGGGCTGGGCCTCCGGTTAGTAGGTTAGTCCCAAAAATGATATAAATGTGTAAAATAAAGCCCATAAACATCCAAAAGGGGTAATATAATAGGATGGAACAATCAAAAGTTATAGATACGCTGGAGACGTATCAAGCACTTGGTTGGTCGATTTCGACTAGTAAAATATACACTATTCTCACAAATTACACGCGTAACCCGCCGGTTTTACTTATAGACCTCGGGCCCTTGGTTTCATTACGCCTGTATTTTATGTATTGTTTCCAATGACGAGTAAATTACACTTGTATCTTAATACATGTGTGAAATAAAAAAGAACTCCCAAGTGTGACCTTATAATTTCATGTCTGATGATCCTGGCTTCCTGAATGAGTAGTGGGCCCTGTATTAGACCATCCGTAGGGCCCGCGAGGCCCTCTGTCTCGTCCTTCGAGTTGTTGTGCTCGCTGTGGCGTCGAGCATTGTCAACATGGTCAACGAACATGAGGATTCAGGAGATGACTTTATTTTGACTGGATGACAGTAGGGACCCACTAGGGCCATAGCCGTATTTACGCAAGTGCCTCCTGATTATGTACAACTATATTTTGTTTGCTTCCTCCCAGTTTCCTGACATCATCGTCCCACACCATTACCAACCTATGTAGTCAATAAATGAGAGAATTGCACAAGGAGCGGCCAACAGCTGGGACCAAGCGGCACTGCAGAGTTTTTCTTGAGCGATGTTTTCATTGTTGTTCAGAGGATAGCAGGGTATTAATTGGGCGGGCTGTGGCCCGTCTAGCCTAGGCCGGATATCCAGCCCAGATATTAATTTTTTTCAAGCTGAAAATGGCTAGCCCAGCTATACTTTTTTTTTAGGAATGCCCAGGCAAGGTCAACTTGTTATTGTCCGCTCCGCTGGGCTGCAAATCTTTCCTTGCAGGGATGCATTAGGCTTAACAGGAAAATGGGCTTTAAGAAATAATAAATGGGATGTAATTATAAAAACTGGACAGTAACTATAAAAAATGCACCAAACACTTAATTAGTTTATAAAATATTATTTTTGCATTTTGAAAATTTTAATTTCTTTAATTGTTACGTGCGCAATGTTTCGTTGGTTTTTACGTAATACAAATTTATAATGAAATTGTATGTAATCTGACTAGAAATTTTGGGATAAAAATATTTTGGATCCCATCAAAATGTGGGAAATTTTATTGAATTCTGTTTTGAATGGTTGGTTGAAATTATTAATCGTTGTCCTTGCTAGAAAATGGGTTGTACTTTTAACAAACTGTAAATGGGTTGTACTTTTAACAAACTGTAAATGGGCTGTAATAAATTCCATTAGAATTCAACAATGGGATGTACATTCTTACAAATCGCAAATGGGCTATAAGTTCTCTACCACACACTTGTGGACCTACTAAGTTGACGTTTCCCCTAAAAAAGTAAGTTGACGCGTATGCAAGGCTTTGTCAACTTATAGTCAACACACGATTCTAGCAGCAGTGGCCGTTGGATGTCCATCCAAAGGATGTCATGCTTCTTCTTCAATCTCGGATATTCTAGCTTCAGCCGCCCAAAAATGATTCCTCCCCCCCCCCCGACATCTGGGGCACACCGTTTCGGAGGCTGACCTGTGGGCCTACTAAGTTGACGCGTACCAAGGGCTTTGTCAACTTAGTCAATATAAACGATTCTAGCTATAGTGACTGTACGATGTCCATCCAACGACCGTGGTGCTTCTTCAAACTCTGGTCTTCTTGCTCCAGCCGCCCAGAGCAGCGCCGGCCGTGCCACCTGCTTCTACCTCCCGTGGTCGGCTATGCTGCCATGGAGGACTCACTGCCCCTACTACTTCCACCGCTGGCCAGGCCATCCCTCCACTCACCCACACCCCCTATTATTTTGCGGCGACGGAAGCCTCACACCGAAGCCGAACCAGTGAACCCTCATACTCCGCTCCGCGTGGGCATCCACTGCCGTGTCTTCCCCGGCTCTGTGTTGTCCCCTTCCTAGGCCTTGCCGTTGTCCACCGCCCTGGTGCTCTCGGCGCGGCATGGTCAACATGGTCAAGGAATGACTTCCATCGGCCGTGTAGTGTACGTGGAGAGGCTGATAGCTGGGTCCACGACCGCACACAAGGAAATGCCTCCTTATTACGCGCAAAATAATGATTCCTCCACCTGACATATGGGACCCCCAGAAGGGCCTCTGTATTTCGCGAAAAAAACATCCCCCCTGACAGGTCAGACCCACCAGCTATATCTTCGCACGCAAGGAAGTGCCTCCTTATTACGCACAAAAAAATGAATACTCCTCGTGCTAGCTGGGACCCAGCATAGTGGGAGGCGACTTGTGGGCCTACTAGGTTGATGGTGATAGAGGGCTTTATGAACTTAGTCAATATGAATGATTCTAGCTCCAGTCACCGTACGATGTCCATCCAACGGACGTAGTGCTTCTTCATCATCTTGTCTTCTTGCTCCAGCCGCCCAAAGCAGCGCCGGTCGTGCCGCCTACTCCTGCCTCCCGTGGCAGGCTGTGCTGCCGCGGAGGCCTCACCGCCACTTACTACGCCCACCGCTGGACAGGCCATCCCTCCACTCACCCACACCCCCTGTTATTATGCGGCGACAGCAACCTCACACCGCAGCCGAACCAGTGAACCCTCGTACTCCTCTCCGCATCTGCATCCACTACCGCGTCTTCCCCGGCTCTGCGTCTATCGGCATTCTGGGAATGGGGGTCCCCAGACTTGCCTGCCTGCGGCCTGCAGCGTGGCTCACCAGTGGCCCAGTGCGACCCGTCTTCATCAACCTCAAGTTCAAGACCCTCGCGAGGGGCCAAGCCTCGCGGGGCGGACGACACAAGGCCTCCTTAGGGGCAGCCTCACCAGGCAGGCTCGCGAGGAGGCGGAGAGATCAAGGCAAGGGGCACCTCGCGAGGTGCTCATGACACAAGCCATGACGATCAAGACCAGGCGGGCGCCCGGCAAGCGCCAGCCTGCGCAGTGTCCTCGTTTCCTCTTTGGTGCAAAGGGGGCAAGCGCAGGCACGGAGTACCGAGGCATCAGGCAAAGGTTTCCATATCGGTGCAACGAGACCAAGACCAGCAGAGCAGCAGGACGGAGGTCATTGATAATCCACAAGTGTAGGGGATCACAACAGCTTTCGAGGGTAAAGTATTCAACCCAAATTTATTGATTCGACACAAGGGGAGCCAAAGAATATTCTTGAGTATTAGCAGTTGAGTTATCAATTCAACCACACCGGGATAACTTAGTATCTGCAGCAAAGTATTTAGTAGCAAAATAATATGATAATAAAGGTAACGGTAGCAAAAGTAATATTTTTGGGTTTTGTAGTAGTTGTAACAGTAGCAACGGAAAAGTAAATAAGTGAAGAACAATGTGAAAAACTCGTAGGCAATGGATCAGTGATGGATAATTATTTCGGATGTGATTCCTCATGTAATAGCTATAACATAGGGTGACACAGAACTAGCTCTAGTTCATCAATATAATGTAGGCATGTATTCCGTAAATAGTCATACGTGCTTATGGAAAAGAACTTGCATGACATCTTTTGTCCTACCCTCCCGTGGCAGCGGGGTCCTAGTGGAAACTAAGGGATACTAAGGCCTCCTTTTAATAGAGAACCAGAACAAAGCATTAGCACATAGTGAATACATGGACTCCTCAAACTACGGTCATCACCGAGAAGTCTCCCGGTTATTGTCACTTCGGGGTTGTCGGATCATAACACATAATAGGTGACTATAGACTTGCAAGATAGTTTCAAGAATACACATATATTCATGAAAACATAATAGGTTCAGATCTGAAATCATGGCACTCGGGCCCTAGTGACAAGCATTAAGCATAGCAAAGTCATAGCAACATCAATCTCAGAACATAGTGGATACTAGGGATCAAACCCTAACAAAACTAACTTGATTACATCGTAAATCTCATCCAACCCATCACTGTCCAGCAAGCCTACGATGGAACTACTCACGCACGACGGTGAGCATCATGAAATTGGTGATGGAGGATGGTTGATGATGACGACGGCGACGAATCCCCCTCTCCGGAGCACCGAACGGACTCCAGATCAGTCCTCTCGAGAGAGATTAGGGCTTGGCGGCGGCTCCGTATCGTAAACAGCGATGAAACTTTCTCCCTGATTTTTTTCTCCCCGAACATGAATATATGGAGTTGGAGTTGAGGTCGGTGGAGGTCCAGGGGGCCCACGAGACAGGAGGGCGCGCCCAGGGGGAGGGGGCGCGCCCCCCACCGTCGTGGACAGGGTGTGGGCCCCCTGGTCTTGATTCTTTCGCCAGTATTTTTTATATTTTCCAAAAAGTGCCTAAGTGGATTTTTAGGACATTTCGAGAACTTTTCTTTTCTACACATAAAACAACATCATGGTAGTTCTGCTGAAAACAGCGTCAGTCGGGATTAGTTTCATTCAAATCATGCAAGTTAGAGTCCAAAACAAGGGCAAAAGTGTTTGGAAAAGTAGATGCGTTGGAGACGTGTCAACTCCCCCAAGCTTAAACCTTTGCTTGTCCTCAAGCAATTCTGTTGATAAACTGAAAGTGATAAAGAAAAACTTTTACAAACTCTGTTTGCTCTTGTTGTTGTTAACATGCAAAGCCATCATTCAGGTTTCAGCAAATATCATGAACTAACCATACTCACAATAACACTTAGGTCTCACAATTACTCATATCAATAGCATAATCAGCTAGCGAGCCATAATAATAAAACTCGGATGACAACACTTTCTCAAAACAATCATAACATGATATAACAAAATGGTATCTCGCTAGCCCTTTCTGAGACCGCAAAACATAAATGCAGAGCACCTTTAAAGATCAAGGACTGACTAAACATTGTAATTCATGGTAAAAGAGATCTAGTCAACTCATACCCAATATAAACCAATAGTAATGAATGCAAATGACAGTGTGCTCTCCAGCGGGTGCTTTTTAATAAGAAGGGTGATGACTCAACATAAAAGTAAATAGATAGGCCCTTCACAGAGGGAAGCAGGGATTTGTAGAGGTGCCAGAGCTCGATTTTAAAATAGAGATTGAATAACATTTTGAGCGGCATACTTTTGCTGTCAATGTAACAACTATGAGATGGCTGTATCTTCCATACTACATGCATTATAGGCAGTTCCCAAACAGAATGGTAAAGGTTTATACTCCCCCAACCACCAACTAGCATCAATCCATGGCTTGCTCGAAACAACGAGTGCCTCCAACTAACAATAGCCCTGGGGGAGTTTTGTTTAATTATTTTGATTTGCTTTGATCTTTTTGGATCATGGGACTAGGCATCCCGGTCACCGGCCCTTTCTCGTCAATGAGGAGCGGAGTCCACTCCTCTTGAGAATAACCCACCTAGCATGGAAGATATAGGCAGCCCTAGTTGTAACATGAGCTGCTCGAGTATACAAAACAGAATTTCATTTGAAGGTTTGGAGTTTGGCACATACAAATTTACTTGGAACGGCAGGTAAATACCGCATATAGGAAGGTGTGGTGGACTCATATGGAAAAACTTTGGGTTTAAGGAGTTTGGATGCACAAGCAGTATTCCTGCTTAGTACATGTGAAGGCTAGCAAAAGACTGGAAAGCGACCAACTGAGAGAGCGACAACAGTCATAAACATGCATTAAAATTAATTTACACCGAGTACAAGCATGAGTAGGATATAATCTACCATGAACATAAATATCATGAAGGCTATGTTGATTTGTTTCAACTACAGGCGTGAACATGTGCCAAGTCGAGTCACTCAATACATTCAAAGGAGGATACCATCCCATCACACCACATCATAATCATTCTAATCGCATGTTGGCACACAAGGTAAACCATTATAACTCATAGCTAATCAAGCATGGCACAAGCAACTGTAATTTCTAAATGTCATTGCAAATATCTTTACTTCATAATAAGCTGAATCAAAAACGATGAACTCATCATATTTACAAAAACAAGAGAGGTCGAGTTCATACCAGCTTTTCTCATCTCAATAAGTCCATCATATATCGTCATTATCGCCTTTCACTTGCATGACCGAATGATGTGTATAATAATAATAGTGCACATGCATTGGACTAAGCTGGAATCTCTAAGCATTCAACTCAAAAGAGAAGACAAGTAATATGGGCTCTAAGTTAAATAAACAATCATGCATATGAGAGCCACTAAACATTTTCAATATGGTCTTCTCGACCCCCAAAGGAAAGAAAAGAAAATAAAACTATTTACACGGGAAAGCTCCCAACAAGTAAGAAGAAGAACGCGAAATCTTTTTGGGTTTTTCATTTTAATTTCTACTACAAGCATGGAAATTAAACTAACTAATTTTTTTGGTTTTTCTTAAGATTTATCAAACACACAAGAAGAAAGCTAGAAAAAGAAAATTAAAATAGCAGGGATAATACAATGAAAGAGTATGAGCACCGACGACTAGTGTGTGAACATGAAACGTATAGTCGGTGAGAAATACATACTCCCCCAAGCTTAGGCTTTTGGCCTATGTTGGTCTAATACCAAGGACCACCGCTACTCTCCCCGGTGTACTGGGAGGTGTAATCAGGGTACCACTGGCTGGTCATCTCCGGATTCCACTGGAAAGATGATGCACGATAAGGGTCTAGTTTAGGTTCCGGCTAAGGTTCAGGTTCTGGAGTGAAAACTTGGGCTCGATGAGTGTACACTGCTTCAGGTGTAACAAGAAAATTATCTGCAGTCAAATCAAACACCAGGGGCGCAGGCAAAATAATAGTCTCATTGTGTTTCTTATTAAATCTAAGGTTGTACAAGAGCATCCTTTCTTCGTTGTCAACGATAAACTTGTGGGCTACCATGCTCTTGTAGTCTAAAATGTGAGGAGGCAAATTTGTCCATTTTGCATCATGCTTTTAAATCAATATTTATTGCATTATGGGTTGTTATTACACATTATATCTCAATACTTATGGCTATTCTCCCTTATTTTACAAGGTTTACCATGAAGAGGGGGAATGCCGGCAACTGGAATTCTGGCTGGAAATGGAGCAAACGTTGGAAACCAATTCTGCACAAGTCCAAAAGACCTGAGACTCCACGAAACAACTTTTCAGATTTAATAAGAATTTTTGGGCAAAAGAAATAGGCCAGGGGGGCCACACCCTGTCCATGAAATAGGGGGGCGCCCCCCCCCCCGTAGGGCGCACCCCTATCTCCTGGGCCCCCTGGTGGGCTTCCGGCTGCCATCTTCTGCTATATGAAGGGTTTTCCCCTAGAAAAAATCGTGGGCAAGCTTACAGGATGAAACTCCGCCGCCACGAGGCGGAACCTTGGCGGAATCAATCTAGGGTTCTGGCGGAGCTGTTCTGCCGGAGACACTTCCCTCCGGGAGGGGGAAATCATCACCAACATCATCACCAACGATCCTCTCATCGGGAGGGGGTCAATCTCCATCAACATCTTCACCAGCACCATCTCATCTCAAAACCCTAGTTCATCTCTTTTATCCAATCTTGTATCAAAACCACAAATTGGTACCCGTGGGCTGCTAGTAGTGTTGATTACTCCTTGTAGTTGATGATATTTGGTTTACTTGGTGGAAGATCATATGTTCAGATCCTTTATGCATATTATTACCCCTCTAATTATGAACATGAATATGCTTTGTGAGTAGTTACATTTGTTCCTGAGGACATGGGTGAAGTCTTGCTATTAGTAGTCATGTGAATTTGGTATTCGTTCGATATTTTGATGAGATGTATGTTGTCTCTCCTCTAGTGGTGTTATGTGAACGTCGACTACATATGTTTAATGTTGTGGTTAGGTTTACCTTAATACTCCTTTTTGTAGTTGCGGATGCTTGCAATAGGGGTTAATCATAAGTGGGATGCTTGTCCATGTTAGGGCAGTACCCAAGTACAGGTCCACCCACATATCATATTATCAAAGTACCGAACGCAAATCTTATGAACGTGATAAAAACTAGCTTGACGAGAATTCCCAACGTGTCCTCGAGAGCTCCTTCTTCATTATTAGAATTTGTCCAAGCTGATCCTTTGCTACCTAAAGGATTGGGCCACCTTGCTGCACTTTATTTACTTTATTTACTTTTGCTCGTTACTATTTTTCTTATCACAAAACTATCTATCACCTACTATTTCAGTGCTTGCAGAAAAAACCTTACTGAAAAATGCTTATCATTTCCTTCTGCTCCTCATTGGGTTCGACACTCTTACTTATCGAAAGGACTACGGTAGATCCCCTATACTTGTGGGTCATCAAGACTCTTTTCTGGCGCCATTGCCGGGGAGCGTAGCGCTCTTGGTTAGTGGAACTTGGTAAGGAAACATTTATATATTGTGCTGAAATTTTCTGTTACTTGTCACTATGGAAACTAATCCTTTGAGGGGCTTGTTTGGGGTATCTTCACCCCAACCAGAAGAGCCAATAGATGAACCTCAACCTACTGAACCTTATGAAAATATTCACTTTGAGATTCCTTCAGGTATGATAGAGAAACTGCTAGCTAATCCTTTTGCACGAGATGGAACATTGCATCCCGACTTACACCTCATCTTTGTGGATGAAGTTTGTGGATTATCCAAGCTTGCGGGTATTCCCGATGATGTTGTCAAAAGGTAGTTCTTCCCTTTATCTTTGAAGGGAGATGCAATAACCTGGTATAGGCTATGTGATGATACGAGATATTGGAATTATAAGCGATTGAAGCTGGAATTTCACCAGAAGTTCTATCCTATGCATCTTGTTCATCGTGATCGTAATTACAAATATAATTTCTGGCCTCGCTAAGGAGAAAGTATCGCTCAATCTTGGGGGAGGCTTAAGTCAATGTTGTATTCATGCCCCAATCATGAGCTCTCTTGGGAAATGATTATTCAGAATTTTTATGCTCGACTTTCTCTTGATAATCGCAACCTACTTGGTACTTCCTGTGTTGGTTCCTATATGCTGAAGACTATTGATTTCAAATGGGACTTATTGGAAATAATTAAATGCAACTCTGAAGATTGGGGTTCCGATGATGGTAAGGAGTCAGGTATGACACCTAATTTTGATTGTGTTAAATCTTTTATGGATACAGATGCTTTCCGTGGATTTAGCTCGAAGTATGGACTTGACTCTGAGATAGTAGCTACTTTTTGTGAAACTTTTGCTACTCACATTGATCTCCCTAAAGAGAAGTGGTTTAAATATAATCCTCCCGTTGAAGTGAAAGTAGTTGCTCCTATTACAGTCAAAGAGAAGACTATTACATATAGTGATCCTATTATTCCTACTGCTTATGTTGAAAAACTTCCTTTCCCTGTTAGGATAAAAGATCATGCTAAAGCTTTGACTGTTGTTTGTAAGAGCAATGTTAGAACTTATACACCTCTTGAGAAAATCAAAGTTGAACCTAATGTTGCTATTGTTAAGGATCTCTTGTTTGATAATATTGATGGGCATGTTATTTATTTCTGTGATGAAACTGTTAGAATTGCCAAACCTTGTGCTAAAGATAAACATAGACCTGTTGTAAGGGCATATTTATCCCCAAGATGTTTTGGTGATTGATGACAATGCTTTTGTGGACTAATCGTGTGCGTTGAGTTCTTTCAGAGATTCATCCTTGGCACGAGACGATTACCTCCCCTCGGTGTTTTATTCAAGACGGTGTAGCTCCTTCGTTTCTCTATTGGTGGACTAGTTTCGTAGGAGTCACCGTACTATCAAGAGGGGATCCGCTTTGGTAAGTCTAGGGTGGAATCAACACGTACACATCCTTATCACACCCGAAGTTTCTTTCCGCCTCATTGGAGCTGCCTTTCTTATCCAAGCCTACCCCGTTATGTCCCAGCGGTAGTACCGCGGTCCTCAGCGGTAGTACCGCTAAAGCTCCCCAAGCGGTAGTACCGCACCCCAAGCAGTAGTACCGCTTGTGGTCCTCGGCCGTAGTACCGCGGTGGTTCCGGGCTACTACCGCCTCAAATTGAGACCGATGTTTTTCGTGTCGGGTTTTATGGTACTAGTAGCGGTAGTAGTGGCGGTAGTACCACTCCAAGTGGTAGTACCGCCCGTACTCCCACGGTAGTACCGCTCTGGGGCCAGGACCCTGCCTTCCTCGTCAGCGCGGCAGTACCGCTGGGAGGGAGCAGTAGTACCGCTCTTCAGCGGTAGTACCGCCCTGATCAAGCGGTAGTACCGCTTTGTGCGTGGCTGTTCAGTGTGGTAACGGTTGGATTGTTTCCCCCACTATATAAAGGTGTCTTCTTCCCCAAAGTTGACCTACCTCTTTCCCCCAAAGCTCCATTGTTGCTCCAAGCTCCATTTTCGCCCGATCTCTCTCCCTAGCCAATCAAACTTGTTGATTTGCTTGGGATTGATTGAGAAGGCCCCGATCTACACTTCCACCAAGAGAAATTTGATTCCCTCTCTTATCCCTAGCGGATCTTGTTACTCTTGGGTGTTTGAGCACCCTAGACGGTTGAGGTCGCCTCGAAGCCATACTCCATTGTGGTGAAGCTTCGTGGTGTTGTTGGGAGCCTCCAATTGTTGTGGAGATTGCCCCAACCTTGTTTGTGAAGGTTCGGTCACCGCCTTCAAGGGCACCAATAGTGGAATCACGACATCTCGCATTGTGTGAGGGCGTGAGGAGAATACGGTGGCCCTAGTGGCTTCTTGGGGAGCATTGTGCCTCCACACCGCTCTAACGGAGACGTACTTCCTTTTAAAAGGAAGGAACTTCGGTAACACATCCTCGTCTCCACCGGCTCCACTCTTGGTTATTTTGTGCCTTTACTTTTGCAAGCCTACTTGTGTTGTATCCCTTGCTTGCGTATGTGTTAGTTGTTATTGCATCATATAGGTTGCTCACATAGTTGCATATCTAGACAACCTATTTTGTTGCAAAGTTTAAATTGGTAAAGAAAAGCTTAAAAATTGTTAGTTGCCTATTCACCCCCCCTCTAGTCAACCATATCGATCCTTTCAATTGGTATCAGAGCGTCTTCTCTTTATTAAGGACTTTGCCGTCCGAAGAGTATGGTTGACACCACAGACGGTGCGGAGGAGCACTCCGGTGTGAATCCCGTCTCGTCTACGGCCGATGGGGGAACCTCGGTCTCTTATGAGGAATTCAATGTGGCTCTAGACACATTGAAAGACTCCATGACGACCAAGGTTGAAAGCATGCTTACTAAATTTCTTGAAGGGCTTAAATTGTCCACCTCGCCGATGAAAGTGGGTGATCCCACTAACAAGGTGACGGATGCTACCTCCGACAAGGGGGAAGCTAACAGTGAAAAGAGTCCTTCTACTAGTGGTAGAAATGGCACCGGCATCTTTGCCCATGTGGAACCCCCAATTTATGGAGGGCCGATTCCCTCTACTCATTTGAATCATGTCGGTCCTCCTCCTAAGTATGAGAAACATGAAGATTTTGATTCTTCGGTTTATCGCTTCAAGCGTCATTTAAAACATGTGAATACTAACCTTTGGAGAATCATTGAAGAAGGTTTCTATCCTCATGACCCAAGCAACTTCACCCCTCGAGAAGCCGTGGACAATCAATTCAATGAGAGTGCTCTCTTCATCATCCAAGATGCAATCCTTCCCGAAGATCTCCCTCATCTTCGACCTCATGCCGTGGCTAAAGACGCATGGAAATGTGTTGTGTCTCTCTATCGAGGAAGTCTAGCATTCAACGCTCCAACTATGAAATGGTGCAAGATGAAGCCGATGAGTTTGCAATGAAAGAAGATGAAGAACCTCGTGAGCTCTTTCGAAGAGTGACCAAACTTGCGGTCTCACTCCGAGATCATGGAAGCAAGGATACAGATGACAATTGGATCAAGCGCAAGTTCCTCAAGGCCATGATGCCCTACAACAAGGCCATGTCCTCCGTCATTCGTCAAAGACTGGACTTCCACTCCATGACCTCAAGTGATGTGTTGGATGAGTTCGTTGCAATTAGCATCTTGGACAAGACCACCGACAATGTGGTGCTCCGTTCTCAAAGGGCAAAGAAGCCCAACCTTGCTTTGAAGGCCAAGGTTATTATGGAAGAAGAGGAAGAAGTGGAAGATGAGGAGAGCAACCCCGAAGACACCAAATATGATTATCATGAGCACATGGCCCTTGCTTCAAGACAATTTTGGAGCAAGAAGAATACAAGACCCAACTTCAACAAGAACAACTCAAGTGGCGTCAAGGGCAAGCAACGAGTTAGAACTTGCTTCAACTGTGGCAATGTGAGCCATTTCGTTGATGATTGTCCTTACAAGAAGCCGGAAGACAATGGTGGCAAGTTCATCCGAAAAGACAAAGCCAAGTCCTTCACCAACAAGAACAACTTCGCCAAGAAGACTCCCACTCGTGGGTTGGTGGTTCAAGAAGTTTCCATTACTACTACTCCCCGGGTGTCTCTCTTTGGTTCACCCAACGAGAACATCACCGCCAAGTGCCTCATGGCTAAAGCTTCAAACAAGGTAACCCCCAACATCAAAACCACCATCATTACTAATCCCTCCTCGGAGGATTGCATTGATGAACATAATGGGTCTAATGAGGAAGTGAATGAATTTGAGTCTTTTATGAGTAAGCTCAAGGGCAAGTCCAAGAAGCATTTTGTTGCTCTCTTGGAACAACTTGGTGAGGCCAATGACATGATCGAGGCTCACGAAGAAACCATCTCTAAGATGGAAGGTCATAGTCGTGACTATGTCGATGAGATATCGGATCTCTCTAATGCTCTTGAGGAAGAGCGTGTGCATCGTTTGACTTTTGAGGAGTCACACAATGATGACCATGCTAAGTTAAAGAAAGATCTTGATCACGCTCTTGTCGTGTCTCGTGTGCTAACTTCCGAGAAGGCTAAACTTGGGGTTGATCATGCTAGACTCAAAGAGGAATTTGAGATACTTGACAAGGCCCACAAGGTCCTGAAGGGTGCTCACGCTAACCTCAAGGAGTCTCATGCTCAACTCCAAGTTAAGCTAACCAAGGAAAAGGCCACCTTTCCTCATATGGTATTAATTGATAATGCATGTGCTACTAACCCGTGTTGTGAGCATGTGCACCTTGTGGAGGAGAATGCCAAGTTAAAGGATCAACTTGAGAAAGGCCTTGTGACATGCATTCAAGGTGAGAAGAACCTCAACGACCTTTTGAGCAATCAGAAGGAAGTTGTGGCCAAGGAGGGAATTGGGTTTGCACCCAAGTCCAAGAGCAAGAAGAAGAACGACAAGACCAAACGTCCTCCTCCTATCAAGCAAACTTTTGTGAAAGAGGGAGAGGGTGCTCCTAAGGAGAAGAAGGAAAAAGTGAAGGGAGTTGATGTCCAAAAGGGAAAAAGCATTTCCTCCAACAAAGCCGGCAACTTTAACCCGTCATATGTGTTGTGCCGTGCTAGTGATGGACATGTTTATGCTAAATTTGTTGGTTCTCCTTATGAGTACATTGAATGGTCTATTTGGGTTCCTAAGACCCTTGTTACTAACATCAAAGGACCCATTACTAAATGGGTACCTAAAACCAAGCATTGATCTCTTGTAGGTGTTTGCTTCCGGTGGGGGATCATGGTTGCTCGATAGTGAAGCAACAAATCATATGACCGGGAGCAAGGACTTGGTGGTGGACGTGCAAAAGATTCCATCTATGCCCACCAATGTCGAGTGGGGTGATGCCTCACATTCTAAGGTATTGGGTCTCGGCAAGATTGTCATTTCTCATGATCTAACAATCGAGAAAGTCATGCTTGTTGAGTCCCTTGCATACAATTTGCTTTCTGTTCGTCAACTTTCACTCATGGGTTTTGCTACTTTCTTTGACATTGATACCGTGGCCCTCTTGTGGAGCAAGACTCTTAAAGTAGCCTTTGTTGGGCATGTCGAGAACGGTCTCTATGTGATTAACTTTTCGGAGTGACCCACTAAGACCCCGACATGCCTAATGGCTAAAGTTGACGTGGGATGGCTTTGGCATCACCGTTTAGCCCATGTCAATATGAGATCTTTGCAAAGTCTTCTCAAGGGGGACCATGTCCGTGGACTAACAAATGTTAGTTTTGCCAAAGATCGTGCTTGCAGTGCTTGTGTTGAAGGAAAGCTCCATGAGAAAGCTCACCCTCCCACGACCATCATCTAATCGAAGAGACCCTTGGAGCTCCTTCACATGGATCTCTTCGGGCCTCCATCTTTTGATAGTCTTGGAGGTAGAAAGTATTGCTTGGTGATTGTGGATGATTGCTCAAGATACACTTGGGTATACTTCTTCAAGAGGAAGAGTGAGACTCAACAAACCGTCATCGACTTTGCAAATGAAGCTCAATGTCAACATAATGCAAAGATCTTGACAATCAGAAGTGACAACGGCACCGAGTTCAAGAACTACACATTGGATGAGTTTCTTACTGATGAGGGGATCAAGCATCAATATGCTGCTCCATACACCCCTCAACAAAATGGTGTTGCGGAGAGGAAGAACCGGACGTTGATGGATGCGGCAAGGACCATGATGGCGGAGTTCAAGTCTCCATACAACTTTTGGGCAGAAGCCATCAACACCGCATGTCATGCATCCAATCGGCTCTATCTCTGCAAAGGCTTGAACAAGACTCCTTATGAGATACTCACCGGCAACAAGCCCAATCTCAAGTACTTCCGGGTGTTCGGTTGTAAGTGTTTCATCCTCAAGAAAGGTGTTCATTTGTCTAAATTTGAGGCTAGAGCTCATGAGGGTATATTTGTTGGTTATGCTACAAACTCTCATGCTTACCGTGTTCTCAACAAGTCCACCGGACTCATTGAGGAGACGTGTAATGTGGAGTTTGACGAAAATAACGGCTCCCAAGTGGAGCAAAGTGGTACTTGTGATGTAGGTGATGAAATTCCTCCCCAAGCCATAAGAAGAATGGGTATTGGTCATATTCTACCCATTGAGGAACCCCTTGTGGCCGAAGGAGAAGGACAATGCTCCACTCAAGTGGAGCCCTCACCTCCCCAAGACCCACACGCTTCCGAAGAACAAAGTGAAGTCCCTCAACCTCGTGAACAAGACCAAGGGCAAGATCAACCTCAAGATGGTGGTGAACCTCTAAATGATGCCCAAGGTCAAGTTCTCCCCTTCGAGCAAGTTCAAGATCATGAGCAAGCTCAATATCAAGAACAAGATCAAGACGGCGCTCAAGATAATCAAGTTAACCCTCCTCCTTCCACAACCGAGGAGGAATTAGAGCGTCGTGCCGCGAAGATTGCTTCCAAGCTTACCACCCAAGGTCATCTCATGGAAAATGTGGTTGGAATCCTAAGAAAGGGGGTAAGCACTCGTAGACAATTAGCAAACTATTGTGAACATCACGTGTTTGTCTCTTGTGTTGAACCCCAAAAGGTCTTTGAGGTGCTCGAAGACTTGGATTGGCTCAATGCCACGCATGAAGAACTCAACAACTTCGAGTACAACAAGGTGTGGAGATTGGTGCCCAGGCCATCGAGGAACCACAACGTCATTGGAACGAAGTGGATTTTCAAGAACAAGCAAGATGCTCATGGGAACATCATTCGCAACAAGGCAAGATTGGTAGCACAAGGCTACTCCCAAGTCGAGGGTATCGACTACGGTGAAACCTTTGCTCCCGTTGCTCATCTTGAATCCATACGTTTGTTGATTGCTTATGCTTCCCATCACAACTTTAAGTTGCAACAAATGGATGTGAAAAGTGCTTTTCTTAATGGTCCTATTAATGAGTTGGTCTATGTCAAGCAACCCCCCGGGTTCGAGGATCCCTACTTCCCGAATCATGTGTATCAACTCAATAAGGCACTCTATGGCCTTAAACAAGCCCCACGTGTGTGGTATGACCACCTTACCGAGTTGTTACAAGATCGTGGATTTGAGGTGGGGCTAATCGATCCCACTCTTTTTACTAAGAAGGTCAAAGGGGAGTTGTTTGTATGCCAACTATATGTTGATGATATTATCTTTGGTTCCCCTAACAAAGCTTTCAATGAGGAATTTGCCGCTCTCATGACCTCCAAGTTCAAGAAGTCTCGATGGGAGAGTTGAAGTTCTTTCTTGGTTTTCATATCAAACAACGAAGAGAAGGTACTTTCATCAACCAAGCCAAATACACTCAAGACATGCTAAAAAGATTCAAGCTAAGTGATTTTAAGCTGGCTACTACACCAATGCCTACCAAGTGCCAACTTGACATTGATCCCAATGGTAAAGCGGTGGATCAAAAGGTATATCGCTCCATGATTGGCTCCTTGCTTTACCTTTGTGCATCTAGACCGGATATCATGTTGAGTGTGGGAATGTTTGCACGGTTTCAAGCCGCACCAAAGGAAAGTCACTATGTGGCGGTCAAGCGAATCTTTCGATATTTGTCTCATACCCCAAACTTTGGCTTATGGTACCCAAGAGGAGCAAACTTCAAGCTTGAAGGATTTACGGATTCCGATTGGGAGGGAGACAAAGTGGATAGGAAGTCCACTTCCGGAGGGTGCCAATTTCTTGGGTGCTCTTTGGTGAGTTGGTCTTCCAAGAAGCAAAGTTGTGTGTCTCTCTTGTCCACCGAAGCGGAATATGTGGAAGCCGGTAGTTGTTGTGCACAACTCCTATGGATGAGGCAAACTTTAAAGGAATACGGTGTCATTTGTGACAAAGTGCCTCTTTGGTGTGATAAGAAAGTGCCATCAAGATCTCTCTCAACCCGGTGCAACACTTCAAGACGGAGCATATTGAGATTCGGTATCATTTCATCCGGGATAACATTAGGCGAGGGGAGATCGAGCTCAAGTATGTCAACACTCATGATAACCTTGTAGATATTTTCACGAAGCTCTTGGACGAAGCAAAATTTGGCGAGTTAAGGCATGAGCTAAATATCATTGATTCGAGCAATGTGACTTGAACCCTTGCACACCCCACCTCACTCAACTTGTTGTCTACTTTAGATGTAGGCATGGACATAGGGGGAGTGTTGTTCTCTCAATGAACTCTCCCTCCCCCCATTATGCATAAAACGATCAACTCTTTCACATTCGCCATTTTTGATGGTACTTGTGCTTCAAAGACGAGTTTTGGTCATGGGCCCAAGGATAATTCGTCGCGGTGCCATACCAATTGACTCAAACATAGGTGGCTCCGGCCACCGCCCTCTCGTGAGAGAGGCCAAAGCTCGCTCTGCTTCCGTGTTGTTGTTTTGAAGAAGTGGGTTCTGGACCGTTGTTAGTGTGTTTTTGGCAGTGTTGGTCTTTCCTTTTTCTTGGATGTGTTTTTTGTTTTTTTTGAGATTTTGCCTTATGTCTTGAGGCCTGTCTGTTGCTGAGCAGTACTACCGCTGGTGGTGCGCGGTACTACCGCTCTAAGCGGTACTACCGCCCACCAGCGCGGTACTACCGCTACGAGGCGGGGGTAGGGGGTTATATCGGGGGCAGGGGGAGTTTTCTTCTCCCCCATACCCATTCGCTCGCCCCTCGCTCTTTCGTCTCTCCAGCAACCAGCACCGCGGGAGGGCTCCGGCGGATCTCCCTCTCCGGGGCGTTCCTCTCCATTTCCTTCGGTGGAGACGATCCCCACCTTGTCCTCTTGCCATGGATGCCGGTATTGCCCCCGTTCCCTCTCTCTTTTTGTCTAGATTTCCAATCTAGCATCTTAGGGCCAATAGTGGTTGCATCTCTAGGTTTTTGGCCAAATCTAGGCTTGAGTAGGATGGAGAAGGCATCTAGGCAGTTTGGATTGGTGATTGGTAGAAGTATTTTTGAATTTGGTAGGACGGTAGTGCCGGATCTGACCACGGCAGTAGGAAACTGCTGTTTCCCCGTCTCGAGCAGTACTACCGCTCTCCCTGGAGCGGTACTACCGCTTGGAGCAGTACTGCCGCTCTCAGGGCGCGGCACTACCGCTTGGAGCGGTACTGCCGCTCTCAGGTCGCGATACTACCACCCTCTACCAGATTCCACCATACTCCTACCTCTCAGTGATCTTTTTGGTTGTGTTTGGTGGCTTATGCTCATTCTGTCTGGTTGTTTGCGTGTTCTTGTGTGTGGTTCCAGGTGATGAGCTTCCTGAGCATCAGGCTCGGCGTATCAACCCCGGTCATGCCACGTCCAAGCGTTATCTCACTACTGAGTCTGCAGGAGGTTCCTCTAGTGCTCAACCTCCACCTCAACTCAAAAAGAAGTCTGGGGTCAAGCCGAAGCCCTCTGGCAAAACCGTGCCTGAAATGCAACCCAAGGAGTTCTGGGCAAGGCGTCGCCGCAACCCCTATGAGGCTGACCAAGATCCCACTTTGGTCAACCGTCCGTTCTGGAACAGGTTTCAGTTTGCCATCTTCTTTGATGTTCTCAAAGCCAAGAAGAACCTCTTTGTCAACATGCACTCCATCGACACTGACCATATGGAGAAGGATCCTGATTACTTTGGTGAAGCTCTTCAGATGTGCTCTCAACTGAACATTCTTGGGGTCATGCAATTCAACAAAGATTATGATGCTGACATTGTGGCCCAGTTCTATGCCACGGTTCATCTCGGGACTGATGAGGACAGGACTCTGACTTGGATGACCAATGGCAAGTTGCTTTCAGTCAAGTGGAATGCATTCATGGAGTTGATTGGGGTGGAAGATCAAGGACTTGAGTCTCCTGTCGGCTTTCGCCCACACCGTAACACCTCCTCCGCTCGCAAGCAAGCTCTATGGCCCTACTGCACCTTGAAGATCAACCCTGAGACGAAGAAGGAAACGTATGAGCTGCATGCCTTTCTGGATATTCTTCACCGTGTCTTCCGAGAGACTCTTTTCCCTTGTATCGGGAATCTGGATATGGTTCATTCTTATCTCGTGGATATGCTTCTTTTCTGTCAGCGTCAGAAGGAACAGAACACCGGAGAGTCCCTGGATATCTCTCATGTTATGTGGTCTGAGCTATTATCTGCTATCTCCGAGCGCAAGTGCCCGATCTATGGTCCATTCATCATACTGCTTATTGAGAAGTCCTGGGCTCGTGTCTATCCCAAGGTGATGCTAGAGACTGGAGAGCTGGTTTCTCATGACATCAAGTTCCTGAGGAAGAAGGACAACTGGGGCACTCAGGTCCCTAAATCTGGAGGTCCTTCGTCTGCTACTGCCATGGAGATCGAGGAGGGGACTGGGGCTGAGACTGAGGATGATGATGAGGACTTTGTGCCTTCTGCGGCAGAGCCTTCTTGGGCAAAGAAGCTCAAGCTCAAGATGAAGAAGTTGTTCTGCATTGAGTCACACGGTTAGTACATGACTCATGTGGTTGATAAGAAGGCCCGATGTCGTCACAAGGAGCTCATGCATCAGTTGGGTGCCACAGTTATCAATGGATCTGAGGACCAGCTTACTGAGGAGGAGGAATGGATTCAGCAGCACTGCCCGTGGACCGATTCTGATGTCGAGCACTTCCCGACCGACGATGGTGGCGTAGATGATCCCGCTGAGCTCTGATGTTTGAGTCCCTCTGTTGCTATCACCTGGAGCCGTAGCAACACTCCCTCTCCTTTTTGGTGTCTCGATGCCAAAGGGGGAGAGAGTTTAGGGATTTGTGTTTTGTGTCTTCCATCTTCTGTGTTTGTGTTTTCTCGCAGTTTTCTTTGTTTGGTTTGTGTCTGTGAGACCTAAGTTCCGGTCATATGGTGTGAGACCTATGCTACCTATGCTACCTTATCTTTCGAGTTCCATTATCTATGTCACTATCTAGCTTATGAGTAGCATGCTTATCCTGTTATCTGTGTTTCTCTCATATATCCTGCTTAGGTGGTTGGTCTCTAAAATGTAGGGGAAGCGTTGATCCTAGTATGTGTGCCGTGCAGTCCAAAGTACTTATCTAGATAGCACACATCTAGGGGGAGCCCATCTACATTTTAGAGCGCTGGGGTTTTGCGCTTGTCCTATTTCGTTCCTGTTTGTGCAAATCCCGTATTGTCATCAATCCACCAAAAAGGGGGAGATTGTAAGGGCATATTTATCCCCAAGATGTTTTAGTGATTGATGACAATGCTTTTGCAGACTAATCGTGTGCGTTGAGTTCT
>NC_057798.1:351663401-351679442 GCF_018294505.1 Triticum aestivum
TTATTCAAGACGGTGTAGCTCCTTCGTTTCTCTGTTGGTGGACTAGTTTCGTAGGAGTCACCGTACTATCAAGAGGGGATCCACTTTGGTAAGGCTAGGGTGGAATCAACACGTACACATCCCTATCACACCCGATGTTTCTTTCCGCCTCATTGGAGCTGTCTTTCTTATCCAAGCCTACCCCATCCTGTCCCAGCGGTAGTACCGCAGTCCTCAGCGGTAGTACCGCCGAAGCTCCCCAAGCGGTAGTACCGCTCCCCGAGCGGTAGTACCGCTCCCCAAGCGATAGTACCGCTTGTGGTCTTCGGCCATAGTACCGCGGTGGTTCCGGGCTACTACCGCCTCGACTCGAGACCGATGTTTTTCGTGTCGGGTTTTACGGTACTAGTAGCGGCAGTAGTGGCGGTAGTACCGCTCCAAGCGGTAGTACCGCCCGTAAACCCGTGGTAGTACCGCTCTGGGGCCAAGACCCTGCCTTCCTCGTCAACACGGCAGTACCGCTAGGAGGGAGCGGTAGTACCGCTCTTCAGCGGTAGTACCGCCCTGCTCAAGCGGTAGTACCGCTCTGTGTGTAGCTATTAAGTGGGGTAACGGTTGGATTGTTTCCCCCACTATATAAAGGTGTCTTTTTCCCCAAAGTTGACCTACCTCTTTCTCCCAAAGCTCCATTGTTGCTCCAAGCTCCATTTTCGCCCAATCTCTCTCCCTAGCCAATCAAACTTGTTGATTTTCTCGAGATTGGTTGAGAAGGCCCCGATCTACACTTCCACCAAGAGAAATTTGATTCCCTCTGTTATCCCTAGCGGATCTTGTTACACTTGGGTGTTTCAGCACCCTAGACGGTTGAGGTCACCTCGAAGCCATACTCCATTGTGGTGAAGCTTCATGGTGTTGTTGGGAGCCTCCAATTGTTGTGGAGATTGCCCCAACCTTGTTTGTAAAGGTTCGGTCGCCACCTTCAAGGGAACCAATAGTGGAATCACGGCATCTCGCATTGTGTGAGGGCGTGAGGAGAATACAGTGGCCCTAGTGGCTTCTTAGGGAGCATTGTGCCTCCACACCGCTCTAACGGAGACGTACTTCCCTTTAAAAGGAAGGAACTTCGGTAACACATCCTCGTCTCCACCGTCTCCACTCTTGGTTATTTGGTGCCTTTACTTTTGCAAGCCTACTTGTGTTGTATCCCTTACTTGCGTATGTGCTAGTTGTTATTGCATCATATAGGTTGCTCACATACTTGCATATCTAGACAACATATTTTGTTGCAAAGTTTAAATTGGTAAAGAAAAGCTTAAAAATGTTAGTTGCCTATTCACCCCCCCTCTAGTCAACCATATCGATCCTTTCACCTGTGGTAGGCATGCCTGTTATTTCTGTTAAAATAGGAGATCATTGTTATTATGGCTTATGTGATATGGGTGCCACTGCTAGTGCAATACCTATTGACTTATACAACAAAATTAAGCACGATATTGCACCTGCTGAGTTAGAAGATATTGATGTCACAATTAAACTTCCAATAGAGATACTATTTTACCAATGGGAATTTTTAGAAATGTTGAAGTCTTGTGTTGGAAAACTAAATATCCTACTGATTTTCTTGTTCTTGGCTTCCACAAGATAGCTTTTGTCCCATTACATTTGGTAGACCCTTCTTGAACACCATTAATGCTAGGATGGATTGCGAAAAGGATGTAGTTACTATTGGTCTAGGTGATATGTCTCATGAATTCAACTTTTCTAAATTTCGTAGACAACACTGTGAAGAGGAACCATCTAGTAAGGATGAAATTATTGGTCTTGCTTCCATTGATGTTCCTCCAACTAATCCGTTAGAACAATATTTGCTAGACCATGAAAATGATATGTGTATGAAGGAAAGGGAAGAAATAGATGAAGTGTTCCTTAAACAAGAACCTATGGTGAAACATAATCTTCCCGTTGAAATTCTTGGGCATCCCCCTCCACCCAAGGGTGATCCCATGTTTGAACTCAAACCATTACCTGATAATCTCAAGTATGCTTATCTTGATGAAAAAGAAATATATCATGTTATTGTTAGTGCTAACCTTTCAGAGAAAGAAGAAGAAAGATTATTGAAAACTCTGAAGAAGCACCGAGCTGCTATTGGATATACTCTGGATGATCTTAAGGGTATTAGTCCCACATTATGTCAACACAAAATCTCAGTGGAGAAAGATGCCAAACCAGTTAGAGATACTCAAAGACGATTAAATCCAAAAATGAAGGAGGTGGTAAGAAAGGAGATACTAAAACTCCTTGAGGCAGGTATTATTTATCCCGTTGCTGATAGTGAATGGGTAAGCCATGTCCATTGTGTCCCCAAAAAGGGAGGTATTACCGTTGTTCCTAATGATAAAGATGAATTGATCCCACAAAGAATTATTACACACTATAGGATGGTAATTGATTTTCGTAAGTTAAATAAAGCTACTAAGAAAGATCATTACCCTTTACCTTTTATTGATCAAATGCTAGAAAGGCTATCCAAACACACACATTTTTGCTTTCTAGATGGTTATTCTGGCTTCTCTCAGTTACCTGTTTCAGCGGGGGGTCAATCTAAAACTACTTTTACTTGCTCTTTTGGTACCTTTGCTTATAGACGTATGCCTTTTGGTTTATGTAATGCACCTGCTACCTTTCAAAGATGCATGATGGCTATATTTTATGATTTTTATGAAAAGATTTGTGAGGTATTCACGGATGACTTCTCCGTCTATGGATCCTCTTTTGATGATTGTTTGAGCAACCTTGATCGAGTTTTGCAGAGATGCGAAGACACTAGTCTCGTCCTGAATTGGGAAAAGTGTCACTTTATGGTTAATGAAGGCATTGTCTTGGGGCACAAGATCTCCGAGAGAGGTATTGAAGTTGATAAAGCCAAAGTTGACGCTATTGAAAATATGCCATGTCCCAAGGACATAAAAGGTATAAGAAGTTTCCTTGGTCATGCCGGTTTTTATAGGAGGTTCATTAAGGACTTTTCTAAGATCTCTAGGCCTCTGACTAATTTATTGCAAAAAGATATTCCTTTTGTCTTTGATGATGATTGTGTAGAAGCATTTGAAACACTTAAGAAGGCTTTGATCACTACACCTATTGTTCAGCCACCTGATTGGAATTTACCTTTTGAAATTATGTGCGATGCTAGTGATTATGCTGTAGGGGCTGTTTTAGGGCAAAGAGTCGATAAGAAATTGAATGTTATCCATTATGCTAGCAAGAATCTTGATACTGCCCAGAGAAATTATGCTACCACTGGAAAAGAATTCTTGGCAGTTGTGTTTGCTTGTGATAAGTTTAGACCTTATATTGTTGATTCCAAAGTTACTATTCACACTGATCGTGCTGCTATTAAATATCTTATGGAAAAGAAAGATGCTAAGCCTAGACTCATTAGATGGGTTCTCTTGCTTCAAGAATTTGACTTACATATTATTGATAGAAAAGGAGCTGAGAACCCCGTTGCAGACAACTTGTCTATGCTAGAAAATGTTCTTGATGACCCACTGCCTATTAATGATAGGTTTCCTGATGAACAATTAGCGGTCGTCAATGCTTCTCGTACTGCTCCTTGGTATGCTGATTATGCTAATTACATTGTTGCTAAATATATACCGCCTAGTTTCACATACCAGCAAAAGAAAAGTTCTTTTATGATTTAAAACATTACTTCTGGGATGACCCACACCTTTATAAAGGAGTAGATGGTACTATTAGACGTTGTGTGCCTGAGCATGAACAGGAACAAATCCTACGCAAGTGTCACTCTGAATCTTATGGAGGACACCACGCTGGAGATAGAACTGCACACAAGGTACTAGAATCTGTTTTTTATTGGCCTACTCTTTTCAAAGATGCTCGTAAGTTTGTTGTATCTTGTGATGAATGTCAAAGAATAGGTAACATCAGTAGACGTCAAGAAATGCATATGAATTATTCTCTTATTATTGAACCGTTTGATGTATGGGGCTTTGATTATATGGGACCTTTTCCTGCCTCCAATGGTTATACACATATTTTAGTTGTTGTTTATTACGTTACTAAGTGGGTAGAAGCTATTCCAACTAGTAGTGCTGATCATAACACCTCTATTAAAATGCTTAAAGAAGTTATTTTTCCGAGGTTTGGAGTCCCTAGATATCTTATGACTGATGGTGGTTCACACTTTATTCATGGTGCTTTCCGTAAGATGCTTGCTAAGTATGATGTCAATCATAGAATCGCATCTCATTATCACCCGCAGTCTAGTGGTCAAGTAGAGTTGAGCAATAGAGAGCTCAAATTAATTTTGCAAAAGACTGTGAATAGATCTAGAAAGAATTGGTACAAAAAACTTGATGATGCATTATGGGCCTATAGAACTGCATACAAAAATCCTATGGGTATGTCTCCATATAAGATGGTTTATGGAAAAGCATGTCATTTACCTCTTGAACTTGAACATAAAGCATATTGGGCTATTAAAGAGCTCAATTATGACTTCAAACTTGCCGGTGAGAAGAGGTTGTTCGATATTAGCTCACTTGACGAATGGAGAACCCAAGCATATGAGAATGCTAAGCTTTTCAAGGAAAAAGTCAAACGCCGGCATGATAAGAGGATACAGAAGCATGAGTTTAACGTAGGAGATTACGTGTTATTGTTCAACTCTCGTTTAAGATTTTTTGCAGGAAAACTTCTCTCAAAATGGGAAGGTCCCTACGTTATCGAGGAGGTCTATCGTTCTGGTGCCATAAAAATCAATAACTTCAAAGGCACAAACCCGAGGGTGGTAAATGGTCAAAGAATTAAACATTACATTTCAGGTAATCCTATCAATGTTGAAACTAATATTATTGAAACCGTAACCCCTGAGGAATACATAAGAGACACTTTCTAGAATGTTCCAGACTCCGAAAAGGCATAGGTACGTGGTACGGTAAGTAAACCGACTCCAAAACAACTCTAATGGCAATTTTTATCACTTTTGGATTATTTAAAGATTTTATGAAGAAAGAAGTAGTCTGGAACGAACACGAGGCTCCCACGAGAGATAAGGGCGCCCCCTGTAGGGCGCGCCCCCCTGTCTCGTTGGCACCTCGTGTGCCTCCCGGACTCCATTTTCTTGTATGTTATGTATTTTGGTCGGTAAAAATTCATTTTATATACTCCCAAAGGTTTTGACCACCGTATCACGCAAATATCCTCTGTTTTCGTTTCGAGTTGTTCCTGTTGCAGAATAAAGCAAGATGTCTTCTCGAGAATCAGTTGGGGAGAGCCGGGTGTCTCACCCAACGCTAGGTCCATGAGCAAATAGCAATGCCCATCACTTTGGACCATCAACGGAGGACGAGATGGAGGCTGATTTGAAAAGGGTAGATGCCATGGAGGAAGATCACGAAGTTACCTCTCGCCTTCAAGCAGAATTCACAATGGGGGAACTACCTAGCCTGGCTATCCCTACTTCGGTCACCCCTTTCAACTCCCAATTTCTTTCTTATGAAAATATGAAAAAGAGTTTCACTTGTTCTCCAGAAGCTATGCAGCATCCTTGGGTAAAAGGAGCTTTGTCTGTCACGGGCAAGCTCCGTAAAGAAAATATGGACCTCAAACAACAAGTCAATAAGCTCGAGGAGGAGAACCATATCCTGAAGGGCATAATCGCCAAGAAGATCATAACACCAACCGTGAAGAAGAAGAAATAATCACATTGGTATGGGCACTCCCCTTGGCAACTGCCAAGCTTGGGGGAGGTGCCCCGGTATCGTATCACCATCACACTCCTATCTTTACCGCTTTATTTTGTTTGATCCTTTTAGTAGTACCTTGATCTATTAGTAGTTGAAGTTTTGATATCAAGTAGTTTTGAGTTTTGCTTTGTGATCTCTTTTTGTAATCGAGTCCGTGTGCTATCTATAATAAATATTAGTGTTGAGTCAAGGGCTTTGCTATGTTGCTATGATCTTGAAAAATTAGAAAGAACAAAAGAGTTCATATTGATCTTATGGATAGTGATAACTTCACACATAGAAAGTATGAGGCATAAAAATTGTTGAGAGTTGATGAACATAGCCTCGGTCATCGTTGCGATTAATAGGAAAGTGATAAGGGAAGAGGGGTTCACATATAAATATATTATCTTGGACATATTTTATGATTGTGAAGCACTCATCAAGTATGACAAGATAAAAGAGTTGACGTTGGACAAGTAAGACAACGTAATGGTTTATGTTTTCCGACATCTCAGTTAAAGTATATTGTCATTGACCTTCCAAACATGTTGAGCTTGCCTTTCCCCCTCATGCTAGCCAAATTCCTTGCACCAAGTAGAGACACTACTTGTGCTTCCAAATACCCTTAAACCCAGTTTTGCCATGAGAGTCCACCATATCTACCTATGGATTGAGTAAGATCCTTCAAGTAAGTTGTCATTGGTGCAAGCCATAAAAAATTGCTCTCTAAATATGTATGACTTATTAGTGCAGAGAAAATAAGCTTTGTACGAACTTGTTGTGGAAGTAATAAAAGTGACGGATTGCATAATAAAGGTCCACATACAAGGGGCAATATAAAGTTACGTTCTTTTGCATTAAGATTTCATGCATCAACCCTAAACGCACATGACAACCTCTGCTTCCCTCTGCGAAGGGCCTATCTTTTACTTTATGTTTTACTTTATTCTTGAGTCAAGGTGATCCTCACCTTTCCCTTTTTTCATTTTATCCTTTGGCAAGCTCCTCGTGTTTGAAAGATCATGATACATATATCCAATTGGATGTAAGTTGGCATAGGCTATTATTGTTGACATCACCTAAATGTGAATACGTTGGGAGGCAACAAAATAAGCCCCTATCTTTCTCAGTGTCCGGCTGAAACTCTATAACCACAAGTATTGCGTGAGTGTTAACAATTATAGGAGACTACGAGATAGTTGAGTATGTGAGCTTGCTGAAAAGCTCTATTATTGACTCTTTCTGATGTTATGATAAATTACAGTTCCTTCAATGACTGAGATTATAGTTTGTTAGTTCCCTATGAAGTTTTTGAACCATACTTGACATTGTGAATTGCTTATTACTTGAACATCGGAAATAATATGACAAAATCCATATATGTTGCTGTTATTAGAATGATCATGATGCCCTCATGTCCGTATTTTATTTTTATCTACACCTCTACCTCTAAACATGTGGACATATTTTTTGATTTCGGCTTCCGCTTGAGGACAAGCGAGGTCTAAGCTTGGGGGAGTTGATACGTCCATTTTGCATCATGATTTTATATCAACATGTATTGCATTATGGGATGTTACACATTATATCTCAATACTTATGGCTATTCTCCCTTATTTTACAAGGTTTACCATGAAGAGGGGGAATGCCGACCGCTGGAATTCTGGCTGGAAAAGGAGCAAACGTTGGAAACCTATTCTGCACAACTCCAAAAGAAATGAGACTCCACGAAACTACTTTTCAGATTTAATAAGAATTTTTGGGCTAAAGAAATAGGCCAGGGGGCCCACACCCTGTCCAGGAGACAGGGGGCGCCCCCCCCTGTAGGGTGCACCCCCTATCTCCTGGGCCCCCTGGTGGGCTTCCGGCTGCCATCTTCTGCTATATGAAGGGTTTTCCCCTGGAAAAATCGTGGGCAAGCTTACGGGACGAAACTCCGCCGCCACGAGGCGGAACCTTGGCGGAATCAATCTAGGGCTCTGGCGGAGCTATTCTGCCGGGGACACTTCCCTCCGGGAGGGGGAAATCATCACCAACACCATCACCAACGATCCTCTCATCGGGAGGGGGTCAATCTCCATCAACATCTTCACCAGCACCATCTCATCTCAAAACCCTAGTTCATCTCTTGTATCCAATCTTGTATCAAAACCACAAATTGGTACCCATGGGTTGCTAGTAGTGTTGATTACTCCTTGTAGTTGATGCTATTTGGTTTACTTGGTGGAAGATCATATGTTCAGATCCTTTGTGCATATTATTACCCCTCTGATTATGAACATGAATATGCTTTGTGAGTACTTACGTTTGTTCCTGAGGACATGGGTGAAGTCTTGCTATTAGTAGTCATGTGAATTTGGTATTCGTTCGATATATTGATGAGATGTATGTTGTCTCTCCTCTAGTGGTGTTATGTGAATGTCGACTACATGACACTTCACCATTATTTGGGCCTAGAGGAAGGCATAGGGAAGTAATAAGTAGATGATGGGTTGCTAGAGTGACAGAAGCTTAAACCCTAGTTTATGCGTTGCTTCATTAGGGGTTGATATGGACCCATATGTTTAATGTTGTGGTTAGGTTTAACTTAATACTCCTTTTTGTAGTTGCGGATGCTTGCAATAGGGGTTAATCATAAGTGGGATGCTTGTCCATGTTAGGGCAGTACCCAAGTACCGGTCCACCCACATATCAAATTATCAAAGTACCGAACGCAAATCTTATGAACGTGATGAAAACTAGCTTGACGATAATTCCCAATGTGTCCTCGGGAGCTCCTTCTTCATTATTAGAATTTGTCCAGGCTTATCCTTTGCTACATAAAGGATTGGGCCACCTTGCTACACTTTATTTACTTTATTTACTTTTGCTCGTTACTATTTTTCTTATCACAAAACTATCTATCACCTACTATTTCAGTGCTTGCAGAGAAAACCTTACTGAAAACCGCTTATCATTTCCTTCTGCTCCTCGTTGGGTTCGACACTCTTACTTATCGAAAGGACTACGATAGATCCCCTATACTTGTGGGTCATCAATAGGTATCTGAAAATGTCTAGCAAGACATGAAGCATAGATACCTCCAAATATGGGGCCTTTTCTACGATTCAGGCTTAGCCGTTTAGCAACGACGACACCCATACTAAAACTATTGTCTCCAAGTAAGGCATGTTGAAGAATGATAATATCAGGAACACTAAAGTTTCCACTATTTCCACGACCAATCAAGCATCTACTAGCAAATATGGCAAAGTGTCGTAAAATAGGAAAGTGTATGCTAGAGATTTTCGCCTCGGAACCCTTCTTTGGCTCCTCTACTCCTATAGTGTTAACAAAGCCATCCACATCTTTACGATGGGGTTCCTCTAATTCTCCCTCGTGGGGTATCCTACATACCGCACAAAAATTGCATAAAGATATTTCTCTGAATTCATCATATAAATGAAATGATACTGAAGGTGGTGACTTCTTAGGATAATAATAAAAGTTTTGCACGGAAGTATTGGTGAGTAAGAGATACTGATCGATCCGGTCGTTGATGAAACCGGTGAGGCCTACATTCTCGATCAAAGAATAAAAATCTTCGTGAATTCCAGCTTCTTTCAACAAATCATCGCATGGCCATTCACGCGACCGTACTTCCGCTAAGCGAGGAAGATTATACTTGGCTTTTTCCTTCTCTTTAGCTTGTTTTTCCTGAGAGCCTTGGCTAGAAGAGCCCCTCAAAAGTGTCCTTAACATTTTCCGAAAATTTCTGAAATTTTAGTAACTTCAAAATAAAAGTGAATAAAACTAAGCAAGATTGGTAGCAACTACTCCTACAAGTGCCTAGGGCATTTATCATGCATTAGAATTGCTTGGGACCTCATAAATTTAACATGCAAGCTCAAGAACATGGTCACCTATGTAGCAAAAATTTGCAATGAATACAGCAATAGAACAAAAACTAATTGGACCAATGGAGGAGTCACATACCAAGCAACAATCTCTCAAAGCAGTTTTGTGAATGGAGCTTTGAGCAAGGAGATCGAAAATCACAGCAAAATGAGCTAGAACTCGTGCTTGAGCTGGATGGGGATTTTTTTGGGTAGAAGATGAAGTGTGTGGGTGCTGGCATAAGTGGAGGGGGGCCACCAGGGGCCCATGAGAAAGGGGGCGCACCCAGGGGTGGGCGCGCCCTCCACTCTCGTCGCCTGGTGCATGCCCCTCCTGCAGTGATTTCAGTGCCTAAAATCCTCAAATATTCCATAAAAATCATATTAAATTTGCAGGGCATTTGGAGCACTTTTATTTTCGGGATATATTTTATTGCACGGATAATTCAGAAAACAGACAGACAATACTATTTTTGCTTTATTTATTCTAAATAACAGAAAGTAAAAAGAGGGTACAGAAGGTTGTGCCTTCTAGTTTCATCCATCTCATGATCATCAAAATGAATCCACTAACAGGGTTGATCAAGTCTTGTTAACAAACTCATTCTGAATAACACGGAACCGGAGAAATTTCAAATAACACTAAGTTACCTCAACGGGGATATGAAAATCCCCAACAATAAGAATATCATATTTTTTCTTGACAGTAGGGAGAGGAAATTCAAAATCTCCAATAATGATAGTTGGAACTTTTCCAATAGAATTGATGCTATGAACTTGAAATTGTTTCCTCGAAAAGTGTATGGCATGCTCATTACAATTAACATGAAAAGTGACATTGCCTTTGTTCCAATCAATAACAGCCCCTGCAGTATTCAAAAAAGGTTTACCAAGGATAATCGACATACTATCGTCCTTGGGAATATCAAGAATAACAAAGTCCGTTAAGATAGTGACATTTGCAACCACAACAGGCACATCCTCACAAATACCGATAGGTATAGCAGTTGATTTATCAGCCATTTGCGAAGATATTTCAGTAGGTGTCAACTTATTGAATTCAAGTCTACGATATAAAGAGAGAGGCATAACACTAACACCGGCTCCAAGATCACATAAAGCAGTTCTAACATAATTTCTTTTAATGGAGCATGGTATAGTTGCCACACCCGGATCTCCAACTTTCTTTGGTATTCCACCCTTAAAATTATAATTAGCAAGCATGGTTGAAATTTCAGCTTCCAGTATCTTTCTTTTGTTTGTGATGATATCCTTCATATACTTAGCATAGGGATTTACTTTGAGCATATCAGTTAAACGCATACATAAGAAAATAGGTCAAATCATTTCAGCAAAGCGCTCAAAATCCTCATCATCCTTTGTCTTGGATGGTTTAGGAGGAAAGGGCATGGGTTTCTGAACCCATGGTTCTCTTTCTCTACCGTGCTTCCTTGCAACAAAATCTCTCTTATCATAACGTTGATTCTTTGATTGTGGGTTATCAAGATCAACAACAGGTTCAATCTCTACATCATTGTTCTTGCTAGGTTGAGCATCAACATAAACATTATCACTAGGTTCATGTTCATCACCTGATTGTGTTTCAGCATCAGAAATAGAAATATCATTGGGATTCTCATGTGTGTCTACAGTAGGTTCACTAGAAGCATGCAAAGTTCTATTGTTTTTCTTTTTCTTCTTTTTGAAAGAACTAGGTGCCTCTAAATTATTTCTCTGAGAATCTTGCTCGATTCTCTTAGGGTGGCCTTCAAGATACAAAGGTTCCTGAGTCATTCTACTAGTTCTAGTAGCCACTCTAATAGCAAACTCATGTTTATTATTTAATTCATCAAGCAAATCATTTTGAGCTTTGAGTACTTTCTCAGCTTGAGTAGCAACCATGGAAGCATATTTGCTAACGAGTTTGAGTTCACCTTTAACTCTAGCCATATTATTGCTCACACGTCCTATCTCGAAAGCATTATTCTTTAACTCTCTACCAACATAAGCGTTAAAACTTTCTTGTCTAGCCATAAAGTCATCAAATTCATCTAAGCATGGGCTATGAAATTTAGTAGAGGGTATTTCAACTTTACCGTATCTATAGAGAGAATTTACCTTTACTACCTGTGTCAGGTTATCAAGATAATGTGGTTCTTCAACAGGCGGTATATTAAGACCATGTATTTCTTCAATAGGTGGTAAATTCTTAACATCTTCAACTTTAATACCTTTTTCTTTCATTGATTTCTTTGCCTCTTGCATATCTTCAGGACTAAGAAATAAAACACCTCTCTTCTTCGGAGTGTGTTTAGGAATAGGCTCAGGAGTTGGCTTAATTGGTTCAGGAATTGCCTCAGGAATTGGCTCAGGAAGAGTCCAATTATTTTCATTAGTCAACATATTATTCAATAGTAATTCAGCTTCGTTGATTGTTCTTTCCCTGAAAACACAACCGGCACAACTATCCAAGTAGTCCTTGGAAGCATTGGTTAGTCCATTATAAAAGATATCAAGTATTTCATTTTTCTTGAGAGGATGATGAGGCAAAGCATAGTAATCGGAGAAGCCTCCCCCAAGCTTGTGGGAGACTCTCTTCTTTGATTTGCATAAAATTATATGTTTCCCGCAGGGCAGCTTGTTTCTTATGAGCAGGGAAATATTTAGCAGAGAAGTAATAAATCATATCCTGGGGACTACGCACACAACCAGGAGCAAGAGAATTATACCAAGTCTTAGCATCACCCTTTAATGAGAACGGAAATATCTTAAGGATATAATAATAGCGAGATTTATCATCATGAGTAAACAGGGTAGCTATATCATTCAACTTGGTAGGATGTGCCACAACAGTTTCAAATTCAAGCCAATAAAAAGGATCAGATTCAACCAAAGTAATGATTTCAGGATCAACAGAGAATTCATAATCCTTATCAGTAACACAGTTAGGTGAAGTACCAAAAGCAGGGTCAGGTTTCATTCTAGCATTAAGAGGCTGCTGCTTCCATTTAGCTAATAACTTCTTAAGATCATATCTATCATTGCAAGCAAAGATAGCTCTAGCAGCTTCTTCATTCATAACATAACCCTCAGGAACAACAGGCAATTCATAATCATTGGGAGAATTTTAATCATCACTATCATCAATAAAAGCATCTTCAATAATTTAATTCCCACTAACTATAGCAAGTTGTTCATCAAGAAATTCACCTAATGGCAAAGTAGTATCACGCACAGAAGTAGTTTTGTGACACTCCAATTTTTTTTAATTTTCAACAAAAAACCTTGCTTGGTTTGAAAAAGGCCATTTAAGTCCTTCCTAAAACCTCTCTCTCTCTCAAAACTTTTCCCCTTGGCAGGGACTTTGATTTTTGTATCTTCTGCAACCCTGGTATTTGGTTATTAAAAACCTTTCTTCTGAGTTTCCCATCTCAAAAACATTTCTTGGATTCTAGTTTCTTTTAAAAGAAAACCCTAAGGGTTTTGGAGCTACTCTTTTGTTTTGAACCATCCTTGGTTTTTACCATGCCTCATGTGGTAAATTCTCCCAAAAACCCCTCCCTCCACTTTGGGGCAATCCAAACATCCTGTCCCAACAAGTTCAATCCATTTTTGGATTTTAATCCATTTATTTTTCTCCCCAAAACAATTCTGTCATTTATTCTAAGCCTAGATGCTTTACAAAGGAAGTGCCTGATTTACTTTGAGTTTTATCTCAAACCAACTCCTCTGGATAGTCCTTAGCACCCACAACCTGGACCATCAAGATCCACTCTTTCTCTTTTCAAAATTTTCAAGTTTCAACCTCTGCAAGTTTGGACCAGATTCATCATTTTTGGTGAAATTCATTTTTTCCTTTCTCCAAATATTCCACCAAAATTCAGGCAGCCCCCAGGTGCTTTGAGAGACCACCACACCAAAGATCAGCCCCAGATAAATTTTTCTCATGCTCGAATCATTTCATCAAACACTTGGCCGGCACTGTTCCTGTGCACTTTCAGTAAAATTCAGAGTTTAGAGTTATCTTCAGTGTCGTTTTCGTCAGTGACTTGTCACCGAACACCCGTGCACCCTGGCGCATTGCACACGGCCCCTTCTCCCTGGCCAGAGCACTGCACGCCCTCTTGGATGGACGCAGGTGTCGGTGGCGGCGAGCATCACCGACGCCGGCAGCTTCTACGGTGGCAGAGCCACCCGTGGCAGCCAACGGAGCCAACACCGGCTCGCTACGCCGTTCTGCGCCGCCCAATGCTCCCTAGCCCTCCGCCTGGCCTCATGCATGCCAGCACACACCGCAGCACCGTCGCCGTGGCCCGGCAAGCACAGGGCGCGCCCTCTGCCGCCGACGGGCCTGCGCTGCCCCGTTCTGCCGAAACCACCCAGCACGCCCAATCCAGCCAGGGGTAGATGCTAAACGGAGCCCGTGGACCTCCACGTCGATGATCAACCTCCTAATCTCCCTGACCAAGCACTGCGCCGCTGTAACCATCGCCGGAGATCCCCGTTCTCGGCCACCGCCTCGGATCACCTATAAAATGGAGTCCCGAGCTCGTTCTCGAGCACGCACCACCACTGCACCCCACCAGTACCCCGCCAAGCCACTAGGAGGACCTCGAGGAGGTCTCCTCCCCCAACTCCGGCCGCCCCAATCCGCCTCGGCCACTAGCTCGATCCACTCCGGTGAGGCCACCCTCGCCGCCCTAACCTCGTCAGTAGTCTCCTCGGGAACCCAGTGACCTAACCCCGACTTCAATTTGACCTCCGCAGCCCTCCCCGACGAGATCCAACTCCACCCGAGCCGCCGTCCGCCGGAGCAAGGACCGCCGTCGATGTGGTGCTCGCTGACGACCACCACCACCACCCACCGACGCGGAAGGACACCCTGAGCATGTAGGTACTCTCCGATCCTCCCAACTCGCCGTGGATCGCCGCCGGCGACCACCGCAGCTCTCGAGCGCCAAAGAGCTCTGTTCCTCCCCTTTGAAAATTCAAACCTAACGGGTGGGACGCCTCGTCAGTGATTTCTCTTATTCGAACCTTTTTCTGTTTTTATAAGTTGGCCCCTAGAAACTTTCTGTTTCATTACAGATGAGTCCCTGAACTTAAAACCTTTATAACTTTTAAACAGGAACAGATTTTTGATTGATTCTTTTTCTGTCATCTTTATTTTTCTGTCTAGTTTTTGTCATATTTATTTGAATAATATTAGGAACACTTTTCTGTGCACTCGCGGTATTTACGATAAGTACGTATTTTCTTATACCGTAGATACTGGAGGAGGTGACGGAACCGCGAACTTCGCCAAGCTAGACTCCGACTACTCTGAACCAGGCAAGCATGTTTGTACTTTTGATATGATGAGTGGTTGTTGCATGTTTGCATTTAGTAGTTTCATGGCATGTTATGAGCATTTCGATAAATGTTATATTTCATGCAAAGATGAGGCAACTGAGTTTCGAAAATCCATATGTTGTTGGATATAAGTTTGCATGGCCATGTGATGGCATGAGAATGGGTAAGATGACAGTGTTGTAGCATGCCAGTCTTATGCCAGACTATTTGACTTCAGTATCAACATGAATCAAGTCTACCACATGTTTTCCGTAAGGGATATGGCTTAGTAAGTTGCAAACTGCTTTCCTGGTACACACCAAATAGAGAGGCCGTGATGAGGGTTCCATGGCCCTGGATTAAAGCCTGTCATCCGGTCAGGGGGCATGGGTGTTTCCGGTTGGGACCGAGAGGGGGGCACCCCTTAGAGCGCGCGTATATAAATTTGATCCCATGCTATTCGAGGTTGTGACCTCCCCGTCTCAAAGTTTTTCTTGGACATTGTCTAGGGTGATTCCTGGCATCGTGAGGTGGAATGGGTGTGTACTGGTTAAATGTGTTTCTACCGAAATACCGTAAACGGAACTAGTCCTTCATGACTACGGAAATCCATTGGCTGTGGGCAATTAGTACAAACTCTGCAGAGTCAAGAAAATCCTTTGAATCATCTTGTACATGTCCAAGTACTGTGTTCATCTTATCTTGTCAAATGTCTGTCACAGTGACAAAACTCCGGTGAACCACATGAGTGTTAAGTCCGGTTAAAAGTTTATTCCGTGGATGGACTAACCCGTTTATTATTATGTGTTAAATATTTCCTATGAGTATTATATCTTCGTGAATCTATCAGATATGAAAAATTAAATATAAGCCCTTTCTGCGATGTCGCTCAGACGTCCGATTGTGGCACACTTGTTATTTACTTTTGATATAAGCCCTTTCTGCGATGTCGCTCAGACATCTGACTGTGGCGCACTTGTTATTTACTTTTGAGATAAGCCCTTTCTGCGATGTCGCTCAGACATCCGACTGTGGCACACTTGTTATTTACTTTTGGGATAAGCCCTTTCTGCGATGTCGCTCAAACGTCCGACTAT